>NW_027094739.1:0-59208 GCF_029207755.1 Chamaea fasciata
GAAACAGGCCATCCTTTGTGCCCAACTCCCTCTGCCGGGCACCCGGCTTCGGGAACCTACAATCTTGAACGGAATAGGATTTTTTCCAGATGGAAGCTGCATTGAACAGGAAGACTAGCATCACTTGGAGAGCCAAAGGCCTGCTACAAACTGACATCAGGCACCTGTGCAGCTGACTTTACTTACCCCTGGAAACAGGTTCTCATTTGTGCCCAACTCTCACAGCCGGGAACCAGGCCTCGGTCACCTACGATCCCAAATGGAACAGGATTTCTCCCAGATGCAAGCTGCCACAAGCTGGAAGCCTGGCTTCCCATGGAGGGCCAAAGGCCTCCTACAAACTGACATCAGGCACCTGGGCAGCTGACTTTACTTACCCCTGGAAACAGGCCATCCTTTGTTCCCAACTCCTGCAGCAGGGCACCAGGTCCTCGGCCACCTACAATCCCAAACGTAACAGGATTTCTTCAAGATGCAAGCTGCCACAAACTGGAAGACTAGCTTCCCTTGGAGGGCCAAAGGCCTCCTACAAACTGACATCAGACACCTGGGCAGCTGACTTTACTTACCCCTGGAAACAGGCCATCCTTTGTTCCCTACTCCCTCGACAGGGCACCCGGTCCGGACACCTTCAATTCCGAACGGAACAGGATTTCTTCCAGATTCAAGCTGCCACAAGCTGGTAGCCTGGCTTCCCTTGGAGGGCCAAAGGCCTCCTACAAACTGACATCAGGCACCTGGGCAGCTGACTTTACTTACCTCTGGAAACAGGCCATCCTTTGTGCCCAACTCCCTCTGCCGGGCAGCAGGCCTCGGCCACCTACATTCCCAAATAGAACAGGATTTCTTCCAGATGCAAGCAGCCACAAACTGGAAGACTAGCTTCCCTTGGATGGCCAAAGGCCTCCTACAAACTGACACCAAGCACCTGGGCAGCTAACTTTACTTAACCCTGGAAACAGGCCATCCTTTGTTCCCAACTCCCTTAGCCGGACACCAGGCCTCGGCCACCTACGATCCCAAACGGAACAGGATTTCTTCCAGATGCAAGCTGCCACAAGCTGGAAGCCTGGCTGCTCTTGGAGGGTCAAAGGCCTCCTACAAACTGACATCAGGCACCTGGGCAGCTGAATTTACTTACCCCTGGAAACAGGCCATCATTTGTGCCCAACTCCCTCTGCCGGGCACCTGGCCTCGGCCACCTACAATCCCGAATGGAACAGGATTTCTTCCAGATGCATGCTGCCACAAACTGGAAGACTAGTTTCCCTTGAAGGGCCAAAGTCCTCCTACAAACTGACATCAGGCACCTGGGCAGCTGACTTTACTTACCCCTGGAAACAGGCCATCATTTATGCCCAACTACCTCTGCCGGGCACCAGGCCTCGGCCACCTACAATCCCAAACGGAACAGGATTTCTTCCAGATGCAAGCTGCCACAAGCTGGAAGCCTGGCTTCCCATGGAGGGCCAAAGGCCTCCTACAAACTGACATCAGGCACCTGGGCAGCTGACTTTACTTACCCCTGGAAACAGGCCATCATTTGTGCCAAACTCCCTCTGCTGGGCACCTGGCCTCGGCCACCTACAATCCCGAACGGAACAAGATTTCTTCCAGATGCAAGCTGCCACAAGCTGGAAGCCTGGCTGCTCTTGGAGGGTCAAAGGCCTCCTACAAACTGACATCAGGCACCTGGGCAGCTGACTTTACTTACCCCTGGAAACAGGCCATCATTTGTGCCCAACTCCCTCTGCCGGGCACCTGGCCTCGGCCACCTACAATCATGAGCAGAACAGCATTTCTTCAAGATGCAAGCTGCCACAAACTGGAAGACTAGCTTCCCTTGGAGGGCCAAAGGCCACCTACAAACTGACATCAGGCACCTGGGCAGCTAACTTTACTTACCTCTGGAAACAGGCCATCATTTGTTCCCAACTCCCTCTGCCGGGCACCTGGCCTCGGCCACCTACAATCCCGAACGGAACAGGATTTCTTCCAGATGCAAGCTGCCACAAACTGGAAGACTAGCTTCCCTTGCAGGGCCAAAGGCCTCCTACAAACTGACATCAGGCACCTGGTCAGCTGACCTTACTTAGCTCTGGAAACAGGCCATCATTTGTGCCCAACTCCCTCTGCCGGGCACCAGGCCTCGGCCACCTACAATCCCAAACGGAACAGGATTTCTTCCAGATGAAAGCTGCCACAAGCTGGAAGCCTGGCTTCCCTTGGAGGGCCAAAGGCCTCTTACAAACTGACATCAGGCACCTGGGCAGCTGACTTTACTTACCCCTGGAAACAGGCCATCCTTTGTGCCCAATTTCCTCTGCCGGGCACCTGGCCTCGGCCACCTACAATCCAGAACGGAACAGGATTTCTTCCAGATGCAAGCTGCCACAAGCTGGAAGCCTGGCTTCCCATGGAGGGCCAAAGGCCTGCTACAAACTGACATCAGGCACCTGGGCAGCTGACTTTACTTACCCCTGGAAACAGTCCATCATTTGTGCCCAACTATCTCTGCCAGGCACCAGGCCTCGGCCACCTACAATCCCGAGCAGAACAGCATTTCTTCAAGATGCAAGCTGCCACAAAGTGGAAGACTAGCTTCCCTTGGAGGGCCAAAGGCCTCCTACAAACTGACACCAGGCACCTGGGCAGCTCACTTTACTTACCCCTGGAAACAGGCCATCTTTGTTCCCAACTCCTGCAGCAGGGCACCTGGCCTCGGCCACCTACAATCCCGAACGGATCAGCATTTCTTCCAGATGCAAGCTGCCACAAGCTGGAAGCCAGGCTTCCCATGGAGGGCCAAAGGCCTGCTACAAACTGACATCAGACACTTGGGCAGCTGACTTTACTTACCCCTGGAAACAGGCCATTATTTGTGCCAAACTCCCTCTGCCGGGCACCTGGCCTCGGCCACCTACAATCCCGAACGGAACAGGATTTCTTCCAGATGCAAGCTGCCACAAGCTGGAAAACTTGCTTCCCTTGGAGGGCCAAAGGCCTCCTACAAACTGACATCAGGCACCTGGGCAGCTGACTTTACTTACCCCTGGAAACAGGCCATCTTTCTGCCCAACTCCCTCTGCCGGGCACCAGGCCTCGGCCACCTACAATCCCGAATGGAACAGGATTTCTTCCAGATGCAAGCTGCCACAAACTGGAAGACTGGCTTCTCTTGGAGGGCCAAAGGCCTCCTACAAACTGACATCACGCACCTGGGCAGCTGACTTTACTTACCCCTGGAAACAGGCCATCCTTTGTGCCCAACTCTTTCTGCCGGGCACCTGGCCTCGGACACCTACAATCCCGAACGGAACACGATTACTTCCAGATGCAAGCAGCCACAAGCTGGAAGACTAGCTTCCCTTGGAGGGCCAAAGGCCTCCTACAAACTGACATCAGGCACCTGGGCAGCTGACTTTACTTACCCCTGGAAACAGGCCATCCTTTGTGCCCAACTCCCTCAGCAGGCCACCCGGCTTTGGACACCTACAATGCCGAATGGAACAGGATTTCTTCCAGATGCAAGCTGCCACAAACTGGAAGACTAGCTTCCCTTGCAGGGACAAAGGCCTCCTACAAACTGACATCAGGCACCTGGGCAGCTGACTTTACTTACCCCTGGAAACAGGCCATCATTTGTGCCCAACTCCCTCTGCCGGGCACCTGGCCTCGGCCACCTACAATCATGAGCAGAACAGCATTTCTTCAAGATGCAAGCTGCCACAAACTGGAAGACTAGCTTCCCTTGGAGGGCCAAAGGCCACCTACAAACTGACATCAGGCACCTGGGCAGCTAACTTTACTTACCTCTGGAAACAGGCCATCATTTGTTCCCAACTCCCTCTGCCGGGCACCTGGCCTCGGCCACCTACAATCCCGAACGGAACAGGATTTCTTCCAGATGCAAGCTGCCACAAACTGGAAGACTAGCTTCCCTTGCAGGGCCAAAGGCCTCCTACAAACTGACATCAGGCACCTGGTCAGCTGACCTTACTTAGCCCTGGAAACAGGCCATCATTTGTGCCCAACTCCCTCTGCCGGGCACCAGGCCTCGGCCACCTACAATCCCAAACGGAACAGGATTTCTTCCAGATGAAAGCTGCCACAAGCTGGAAGCCTGGCTTCCCTTGGAGGGCCAAAGGCCTCTTACAAACTGACATCAGGCACCTGGGCAGCTGACTTTACTTACCCCTGGAAACAGGCCATCCTTTGTGCCCAATTTCCTCTGCCGGGCACCTGGCCTCGGCCACCTACAATCCCGAACAGAACAGGATTTCTTCCAGATGCAAGCTGCCACAAGCTGGAAGCCTGGCTTCCCATGGAGGGCCAAAGGCCTGCTACAAACTGACATCAGGCACCTGGGCAGCTGACTTTACTTACCCCTGGAAACAGTCCATCATTTGTGCCCAACTATCTCTGCCAGGCACCAGGCCTCGGCCACCTACAATCCCGAGCAGAACAGCATTTCTTCAAGATGCAAGCTGCCACAAACTGGAAGACTAGCTTCCCTTGGAGGGCCAAAGGCCTCCTACAAACTGACACCAGGCACCTGGGCAGCTAACTTTACTTACCCCTGGAAACAGGCCATCTTTGTTCCCAACTCCTGCAGCAGGGCACCTGGCCTCGGCCACCTACAATCCCGAACGGATCAGCATTTCTTCCAGATGCAAGCTGCCACAAGCTGGAAGCCAGGCTTCCCATGGAGGGCCAAAGGCCTGCTACAAACTGACATCAGACACTTGGGCAGCTGACTTTACTTACCCCTGGAAACAGGCCATTATTTGTGCCAAACTCCCTCTGCCGGGCACCTGGCCTCGGCCACCTACAATCCCGAACGGAACAGGATTTCTTCCAGATGCAAGCTGCCACAAGCTGGAAAACTTGCTTCCCTTGGAGGGCCAAAGGCCTCCTACAAACTGACATCAGGCACCTGGGCAGCTGACTTTACTTACCCCTGGAAACAGGCCATCTTTCTGCCCAACTCCCTCTGCCGGGCACCAGGCCTCGGCCACCTACAATCCCGAATGGAACAGGATTTCTTCCAGATGCAAGCTGCCACAAACTGGAAGACTGGCTTCTCTTGGAGGGCCAAAGGCCTCCTACAAACTGACATCACGCACCTGGGCAGCTGACTTTACTTACCCCTGGAAACAGGCCATCCTTTGTGCCCAACTCTTTCTGCCGGGCACCTGGCCTCGGACACCTACAATCCCGAACGGAACAGGATTACTTCCAGATGCAAGCAGCCACAAGCTGGAAGACTAGCTTCCCTTGGAGGGCCAAAGGCCTCCTACAAACTGACATCAGGCACCTGGGCAGCTGACTTTACTTACCCCTGGAAACAGGCCATCCTTTGTGCCCAACTCCCTCAGCAGGCCACCCGGCTTTGGACACCTACAATGCCGAACGGAACAGGATTTCTTCCAGATGCAAGCTGCCACAAACTGGAAGACTAGCTTCCCTTGCAGGGACAAAGGCCTCCTACAAACTGACATCAGGCACCTGGGCAGCTGACTTTACTTACCCCTGGAAACAGGCCATCTTTTTGCCCAACTCCCTCTGTCGGGCACCAGGCTTCGGCCACCTATAATCCCGAATGGACAGGATTTCTTCCAGATGCAAGCTGCCACAAACTGGAAGACTGGCTTCCCTTGGAGGGCCAAAGGCCTCCTACAAACTGACATCAGGCACCTGGGCAGCTGACTTTACTTACCCCTGGAAACAGGCCATCCTTTGTGCCCAACTCCCTCTGCCGGGCACCCGGCTTTGGGAACCTACAATCTTGAACGGAATAGGATTTTTTCCAGATGGAAGCTGCATTGAACAGGAAGACTAGCATCACTTGGAGAGCCAAAGGCCTGCTACAAACTGACATCAGGCACCTGGGCAGCTGACTTTACTTACCCCTGGAAACAGGTTCTCATTTTTGCCCAACTCCCACAGCCGGGCACCAGGCCTCGGTCACCTACGATCCCAAACGGAACAGGATTTCTTCCAGATGCAAGCTGCCACAAGCTGGAAGCCTGGCTTCCCATGGAGGGCCAAAGGCCTCCTACAAACTGACATCAGGCACCTGGGCAGCTGACTTTACTTACCCCTGGAAACAGGCCATCCTTTGTTCCCAACTCCTGCAGCAGGGCACAAGGGGTCGGCCACCTACAATCCCAAACGGAACAGGATTTCTTCCAGATGCAAGCTGCCACAAACTGGAAGATTAGCTTCCCTTGGAGGGCCAAAGGCCTGCTACAAACTGACATCAGGCACCTGGGCAGCTGACTTTACTTACCCCTGGAAACAGGCCATCCTTTGTGCCCAACTCCCTCTGCCGGGCACCAGGCCTCGGCCACCTACAATCCCAAACGGAACAGGATTATTTCCAGATGCAAGCAGCCACAAGCTGGAAGCCTGGCTTCCCATGGAGGAACATTAGCCACCTGCAAACTGACATCAGGCACCTGGGCAGCTGACTTTACTTACCCCTGGAAACAGGCCATCATTTGTGCCCAACTCCCTCTGCCGGGCACCTGGCCTCGGCCACCTACAATTCGAACGGAAGAGGATTTCTTCGCGATGCAAGCTGCCACAAACTGGAAGACTAGTTTCCCTTGAAAAGCCAAATGCCTACTACAAACTGACATCAGGCACCTGGGCAGCTGACTTTACTTAGCCCTGGAAATAGGCCATCATTTGTGCCCAACTCCCTCTGCTGGGCACCAGGCCTCGGACACCTACAATCCCGAACGGAACAGGATTTCTTCAAGATGCAATCTGCCACAAGCTGGAAGCCTGGCTTCCCATGGAGGGCCAAAGGCCTCCTACAAACTGACATCAGGCACCTGGGCAGCTGACTTTACTTACCCCTGGAAACAGGCCATCCTTTGTGCCCAACTCCCTCTGCCGGGCACCCGGCTTCGGGAACCTACAATCTTGAACGGAATAGGATTTTTTCCAGATGGAAGCTGCATTGAACAGGAAGACTAGCATCACTTGGAGAGCCAAAGGCCTGCTACAAACTGACATCAGGCACCTGGGCAGCTGACTTTACTTACCCCTGGAAACAGGCCATCATTTGTTCCCTACTCCCTCAGCAGGGCACCCGGCTCCGGCCACCTACAATCCCGAACGGAACAGGATTTCTTCCAGATGCAAGCTGCCACAAGCTGGAAGCCTGGCTTCCCTTGGAGGGCCAAAGGCCTCCTACAAACTGACATCAGGCACCTGGGCAGCTGACTTTACTTACCCCTGGAAACAGGCCATCATTTGTGCCCAACTCCCTCTGCCGGGCACCTGGCCTCGGCCACCTACAATTCGAACGGAAGAGGATTTCTTCGCGATGCAAGCTGCCACAAACTGGAAGACTAGTTTCCCTTGAAAAGCCAAATGCCTACTACAAACTGACATCAGGCACCTGGGCAGCTGACTTTACTTAGCCCTGGAAACAGGCCATCATTTGTGCCCAACTCCCTCTGCTGGGCACCAGGCCTCGGCCACCTACAATCCCGAACGGAACAGGATTTCTTCCAGATGCAAGCTGCCACAAGCTGGAAGCCTGGCTTCCCATGGAGGGCCAAAGGCCTCCTACAAACTGACATCAGGCACCTGGGCAGCTGACTTTACTTACCCCTGGAAACAGGCCATCCTTTGTGCCCAACTCCCTTTGCCGGGCACCCGGCTTCGGGAACCTACAATCTTGAACGGAATAGGATTTTTTCCAGATGGAAGCTGCATTGAACAGGAAGACTAGCATCACTTGGAGAGCCAAAGGCCTGCTACAAACTGACATCAGGCACCTGTGCAGCTGACTTTACTTACCCCTGGAAACAGGTTCTCATTTGTGCCCAACTCCCACAGCCGGGCACCAGGCCTCGGTCTCCTACGATCCCAAACGGAACAGGATTTCTTCCAGATGCAAGCTGCCACAAGCTAGAAGCCTGGCTTCCCATGGAGGGCCAAAGGCCTCCTACAAACTGACATCAGGCACCTGGGCAGCTGACTTTACTTACCCCTGGAAACAGGCCATCCTTTGTTCCCAACTCCTGCAGCAGGGCACCAGGTCTCGGCCACCTACAATCCCAAACGGAACAGGATTTCTTCAAGATGCAAGCTGCCACAAACTGGAAGACTAGCTTCCCTTGGAGGGCCAAAGGCCTCCTACAAACTGACATCAGACACCTGGGCAGCTGACTTTACTTACCCCTGGAAACAGGCCATCCTTTGTTCCCTACTCCCTCGACAGGGCACCCGGTTCCGGACACCTTCAATTCCGAACGGAACAGCATTTCTTCCAGATTCAAGCTGCCACAAGCTGGTAGCCTGGCTTCCCTTGGAGGGCCAAAGGCCTCCTACAAACTGACATCAGGCACCTGGGCAGCTGACTTTACTTACCTCTGGAAACAGGCCATCCTTTGTGCCCAACTCCCTCTGCCGGGCAGCAGGCCTCGGCCACCTACATTCCCAAATAGAACAGGATTTCTTCCAGATGCAAGCAGCCACAAACTGGAAGACTAGCTTCCCTTGGATGGCCAAAGGCCTCCTACAAACTGACACCAAGCACCTGGGCAGCCAACTTTACTTAACCCTGGAAACAGGCCATCCTTTGTTCCCAACTTCCTTAGCCGGACACCAGGCCTCGGCCACCTACGATCCCAAACGGAACAGGATTTCTTCCAGATGCAAGCTGCCACAAGCTGGAAGCCTGGCTGCTCTTGGAGGGTCAAAGGCCTCCTTCAAACTGACATCAGGCACCTGGGCAGCTGACTTTACTTACCCCTGGAAACAGGCCATCATTTGTGCACAACTCCCTCTGCCGGGCACCTGGCCTCGGCCACCTACAATCCCGAATGGAACAGGATTTCTTCCAGATGCAAGCTGCCACAAACTGGAAGACTAGTTTCCCTTGAAGGGCCAAAGTCCTCCTACAAACTGACATCAGGCACCTGGGCAGCTGACTTTACTTACCCCTGGAAACAGGCCATCATTTTTGCCCAACTCCCTCTGCCGGGCACCAGGCCTCGGCCACCTACAATCCCAAACGGAACAGGATTTCTTCCAGATGCAAGCTGCCACAAACTGGAAGACTAGTTTCCCTCGAAGGGCCAAAGTCCTCCTACAAACTGACATCAGGCACCTGGGCAGCTGACTTTACTTACCCCTGGAAACAGGCCATCATTTATGCCCAACTCCCTCTGCCGGGCACCAGGCCTCGGCCACCTACAATCCCAAACGGAACAGGATTTCTTCCAGATGCAAGCTGCCACAAGCTGGAAGCCTGGCTTCCCATGGAGGGCCAAAGGCCTCCTACAAACTGACATCAGGCACCTGGGCAGCTAACTTTACTTACCCCTGGAAACAGGCCATCATTTGTGCCAAACTCCCTCTGCTGGGCACCTGGCCTCGGCCACCTACAATCCCGAACGGAACAGGATTTCTTCCAGATGCAAGCTGCCACAAGCTGGAAGCCTGGCTGCTCTTGGAGGGTCAAAGGCCTCCTACAAACTGACATCAGGCACCTGGGCAGCTGACTTTACTTACCCCTGGAAACAGGCCATCATTTGTGCCCAACTCCCTCTGCCGGGCACCTGGCCTCGGCCACCTACAATCATGAGCAGAACAGCATTTCTTCAAGATGCAAGCTGCCACAAACTGGAAGACTAGCTTCCCTTGGAGGGCCAAAGGCCTCCGACAAACTGACATCAGGCACCTGGGCAGCTAACTTTACTTACCCCTGGAAACAGGCCATCTTTGTGCCCAACTCCCTCTGTCGGGCACCAGGCTTCGGCCACCTATAATCCCGAATGGACAGGATTTCTTCCAGATGCAAGGTGCCACAAACTGGAAGACTGGCTTCCCTTGGAGGGCCAAAGGCCTCCTACAAACTGACATCAGGCACCTGGGCAGCTGACTTTACTTACCCCTGGAAACAGGCCATCCTTTGTGCCCAACTCCCTCTGCCGGGCACCCGGCTTTGGGAACCTACAATCTTGAACAGAATAGGATTTTTTCCAGATGGAAGCTGCATTGAACAGGAAGACTAGCATCACTTGGAGAGCCAAAGGCCTGCTACAAACTGACATCAGGCACCTGGGCAGCTGACTTTACTTACCCCTGGAAACAGGTTCTCATTTTTGCCCAACTCCCACAGCCGGGCACCAGGCCTCGGTCACCTACGATCCCAAACGGAACAGGATTTCTTCCAGATGCAAGCTGCCACAAGCTGGAAGCCTGGCTTCCCATGGAGGGCCAAAGGCCTCCTACAAACTGACATCAGGCACCTGGGCAGCTGACTTTACTTACCCCCGGAAACAGGCCATCCTTTGTTCCCAACTCCTGCAGCAGGGCACAAGGGGTCGGCCACCTACAATCCCAAACGGAACAGGATTTCTTCCAGATGCAAGCTGCCACAAACTGGAAGATTAGCTTCCCTTGGAGGGCCAAAGGCCTGCTACAAACTGACATCAGGCACCTGGGCAGCTGACTTTACTTACCCCTGGAAACAGGCCATCCTTTGTGCCCAACTCCCTCTGCCGGGCACCAGGCCTCGGCCACCTACAATCCCGAACGGAACAGGATTATTTCCAGATGCAAGCAGCCACAAGCTGGAAGCCTGGCTTCCCATGGAGGAACATTAGCCACCTGCAAACTGACATCAGGCACCTGGGCAGCTGACTTTACTTACCCCTGGAAACAGGCCATCATTTGTGCCCAACTCCCTCTGCCGGGCACCTGGCCTCGGCCACCTACAATTCGAACGGAAGAGGATTTCTTCGCGATGCAAGCTGCCACAAACTGGAAGACTAGTTTCCCTTGAAAAGCCAAATGCCTACTACAAACTGACATCAGGCACCTGGGCAGCTGACTTTACTTAGCCCTGGAAATAGGCCATCATTTGTGCCCAACTCCCTCTGCTGGGCACCAGGCCTCGGACACCTACAATCCCGAACGGAACAGGATTTCTTCAAGATGCAAGCTGCCACAAGCTGGAAGCCTGGCTTCCCATGGAGGGCCAAAGGCCTCCTACAAACTGACATCAGGCACCTGGGCAGCTGACTTTACTTACCCCTGGAAACAGGCCATCCTTTGTGCCCAACTCCCTCTGCCGGGCACCCGGCTTCGGGAACCTACAATCTTGAACGGAATAGGATTTTTTCCAGATGGAAGCTGCATTGAACAGGAAGACTAGCATCACTTGGAGAGCCAAAGGCCTGCTACAAACTGACATCAGGCACCTGGGCAGCTGACTTTACTTACCCCTGGAAACAGGCCATCATTTGTTCCCAACTCCCTCAGCAGGGCACCCGGCTCCGGCCACCTACAATCCCGAACGGAACAGGATTTCTTCCAGATGCAAGCTGCCACAAGCTGGAAGCCTGGCTTCCCTTGGAGGGCCAAAGGCCTCCTACAAACTGACATCAGGCACCTGGGCAGCTGACTTTACTTACCCCTGGAAACAGGCCATCATTTGTGCCCAACTCCCTCTGCCGGGCACCTGGCCTCGGCCACCTACAATTCGAACGGAAGAGGATTTCTTCGCGATGCAAGCTGCCACAAACTGGAAGACTAGTTTCCCTTGAAAAGCCAAATGCCTACTACAAACTGACATCAGACACCTGGGCAGCTGACTTTACTTACCTCTGGAAACAGGCCATCCTTTGTGCCCAACTCCCTCTGCCGGGCAGCAGGCCTCGGCCACCTACATTCCCAAATAGAACAGGATTTCTTCCAGATGCAAGCAGCCACAAACTGGAAGACTAGCTTCCCTTGGATGGCCAAAGGCCTCCTACAAACTGACACCAAGCACCTGGGCAGCCAACTTTACTTAACCCTGGAAACAGGCCATCCTTTGTTCCCAACTCCCTTAGCCGGACACCAGGCCTCGGCCACCTACGATCCCAAACGGAACAGGATTTCTTCCAGATGCAAGCTGCCACAAGCTGGAAGCCTGGCTGCTCTTGGAGGGTCAAAGGCCTCCTACAAACTGACATCAGGCACCTGGGCAGCTGACTTTACTTACCCCTGGAAACAGGCCATCATTTGTGCCCAACTCCCTCTGCCGGGCACCTGGCCTCGGCCACCTACAATCCCGAATGGAACAGGATTTCTTCCAGATGCAAGCTGCCACAAACTGGAAGACTAGTTTCCCTTGAAGGGCCAAAGTCCTCCTACAAACTGACATCAGGCACCTGGGCAGCTGACTTTACTTACCCCTGGAAACAGGCCATCATTTATGCCCAACTCCCTCTGCCGGGCACCAGGCCTCGGCCACCTACAATCCCAAACGGAACAGGATTTCTTCCAGATGCAAGCTGCCACAAACTGGAAGACTAGTTTCCCTCGAAGGGCCAAAGTCCTCCTACAAACTGACATCAGGCACCTGGGCAGCTGACTTTACTTACCCCTGGAAACAGGCCATCATTTATGCCCAACTCCCTCTGCCGGGCACCAGGCCTCGGCCACCTACAATCCCAAACGGAACAGGATTTCTTCCAGATGCAAGCTGCCACAAGCTGGAAGCCTGGCTTCCCATGGAGGGCCAAAGGCCTCCTACAAACTGACATCAGGCACCTGGGCAGCTGAGTTTACTTACCCCTGGAAACAGGCCATCATTTGTGCCAAACTCCCTCTGCTGGGCACCTGGCCTCGGCCACCTACAATCCCGAACGGAACAGGATTTCCTCCAGATGCAAGCTGCCACAAGCTGGAAGCCTGGCTGCTCTTGGAGGGTCAAAGGCCTCCTACAAACTGACATCAGGCACCTGGGCAGCTGACTTTACTTACCCCTGGAAACAGGCCATCATTTGTGCCCAACTCCCTCTGCCGGGCACCTGGCCTCGGCCACCTACAATCATGAGCAGAACAGCATTTCTTCAAGATGCAAGCTGCCACAAACTGGAAGACTAGCTTCCCTTGGAGGGCCAAAGGCCTCCTACAAACTGACATCAGGCACCTGGGCAGCTAACTTTACTTACCCCTGGAAACAGGCCATCATTTGTTCCCAACTCCCTCTGCCGGGCACCTGGCCTCGGCCACCTACAATCCCGAACGGAACAGGATTTCTTCCAGATGCAAGCTGCCACAAACTGGAAGACTAGCTTCCCTTGCAGGGCCAAAGGCCTCCTACAAACTGACATCAGGCACCTGGTCAGCTGACCTTACTTAGCCCTGGAAACAGGCCATCATTTGTGCCCAACTCCCTCTGCCGGGCACCAGGCCTCGGCCACCTACAATCCCAAAGGGAACAGGATTTCTTCCAGATGAAAGCTGCCACAAGCTGGAAGCCTGGCTTCCCTTGGAGGGCCAAAGGCCTACTACAAACTGACATCAGGCACCTGGGCAGCTGACTTTACTTACCCCTGGAAACAGGCCATCCTTTGTGCCCAATTTCCTCTGCCGGGCACCTGGCGTCGGCCACCTACAATCCAGAACGGAACAGGATTTCTTCCAGATGTAAGCTGCCACAAACTGGAAAACTTGCTTCCCTTGGAGGGCCAAAGTCCTCCTACAAACTGACATCAGGCACCTGGGCAGCTGACTTTACTTACCCCTGGAAACAGGCCATCTTTGTGCCCAACTCCCTCTGCCGGGCACCAGGCCTCGGCCACCTACAATCCCGAATGGAACAGGATTTCTTCCAGATGCAAGCTGCCACAAACTGGAAGACTAGCTTCCCTTGGAGGGCCAAAGGCCTCCTACAAACTGACATCAGGCACCTGGGCAGCTGACTTTACTAACCCCTGGAAAGAGGCCATCATTTGTGCCCAACTCCCTCTGCCGGGCACCTGGCCTCGGCCACCTATAATCCCGAACGGAACAGGATTTCTTCCAGATGCAAGCTGCCACAAACTGGAAGACTAGCTTCCCTTGGAGGGCCAAAGGCCTCCTACAAACTGACATCAGGCACCTGGGCAGCTTACTTTACTTACCCCTGGAAACAGGCCATCCTTTGTGCCCAACTCCCTCAGCAGGCCACCCGGCTCCGGACACCTACAATGCCGAACGGAACAGGATTTCTTCCAGATGCAAGCTGCCACAAGCTGGAAGCCTGGCATCCCATGGAGGGCCAAAGGCCTGCTACAAACTGACATCAGGCACCTGGGCAGCTGACTTTACTTACCCCTGGAAACAGGCCATCATTTGTGCCCAACTCCCTCTGCCGGGCACCTGGCCTCAGCCACCTAAAATCCCGAATGGAACAGGATTTCTTCCAGATGCAAGCTGCCACAATCTGGAATACTTGCTTGCCTTGGAGGGACAAAGGCCTCCTGCAAACTGACATCAGTCACCTGGGCAGCTGACTTTACTTACCTCTGAAAACAGGCCATCCTTTGTGCCCAACTCCCTCTGCCGGGCACCAGGCGTCGGCCACCTACAATCCCGAACGAAAAAGGATTTCTTCCAGATGCAAGGTGCCACAAACTGGAAGACTACCTTCCCATGGAGGGCCAAAGGCCTCCTACAGACTGACATCAGGCACCTGGGCAGCTGACTTTACTTACCCCTGGAAACAGGCCATCATTTGTGCCCAACTCCCTCTGCCGGGCACCTGGCCTCGGCCACCTACAATCATGAGCAGAACAGCATTTCTTCCAGATGCAAGCTGCCACAAACTGGAAGACTAGCTTCCCTTGGAGGGCCAAAGGCCTCCTACAAACTGACATCAGGCACCTGGGCAGCTAACTTTACTTACCCCTGGAAACAGGCCATCCTTTTTTAACAACTCCCTCTGCCGGACACCTGGCCTCGGCCACCTACAATCCCGAACGGAACAGGATTTCTTCCAGATGCAAGCTGCCACAAACTGGAAGACTAGCTTCCCTTGCAGGGACAAAGGCCTCCTACAAACTGACATCAGGCACCTGGGCACCTGACTTTACTTATCCCTTGAAACAGGCCATCTTTGTGCCCAACTCCCTCTGTCGGGCACCAGGCCTCGGCCACCTATAATCCCGAATGGACAGGATTTCTTCCAGATGCCAGCTGCCACAAACTGGAAGACTGGCTTCCCTTGGAGGGCCAAAGGCCTCCTACAAACTGACATCAGGCACCTGGGCAGCTGACTTTACTTACCCCTGGAAACAGGCCATCATTTGTGCCCAACTCCCTCTGCTGGGCACCTGGCTTCGGGAACCTACAATCTTGAACGGAATAGGATTTTTTCCAGATGGAAGCTGCATTGAACAGGAAGACTAGCATCACTTGGAGAGCCAAAGGCCTGCTACAAACTGACATCAGGCACCTGGGCAGCTGACTTTACTTATCCCTGGAAACAGGTTCTCATTTTTGCCCAACTCCCACAGCCGTGCACCAGGCCTCGGTCACCTACGATCCCAAACGGAACAGGATTTCTTCCAGATGCAAGCTGCCACAAGCTGGAAGCCTGGCTTCTCATGGAGGGCCAAAGGCCTCCTACAAACTGACATCAGGCACCTGGGCAGCTGACTTTACTTACCCCTGGAAACAGGCCATCCTTTGTTCCCAACTCCTGCAGCAGGGCACCAGGCCTCGGCCACCTACAATCCCAAACGGAACAGGATTTCTTCAAGATGCAAGCTGCCACAAGCTGAAAGCCTGGCTTCCCATGGAGGGCCAAAGGCCTGCTACAAACTGATTCAAGGCACCTGGGCAGCTGACTTTACTAACCCCTGGAAACAGGCCATCATTTGTGCCCAACTCCCTCTGCCGGGCACCTGGCCTCGGCCACCTACAATCCCGAACGGAACAGGATTTCTTCCAGATGCAAGCTGCCACAAACTGGAAGATTAGCTTCCCTTGGAGGGCCAAAGGCCTGCTACAAACTGACATCAGGCACCTGGTCAGCTGACTTTACTTACCCCTGGAAACAGGCCATCATTTGTTCCCTACTCCCTCAGCAGGGCACCCGGCTCCGGCCACCTACAATCCCGAACGGAACAGGATTTCTTCCAGATGCAAGCTGCCACAAGCTGGAAGCCTGGCTTCCCTTGGAGGGCCAAAGGCCTCCTACAAACTGACATCAGGCACCTGGGCAGCTGACTTTACTTACCCCTGGAAACAGGCCATCATTTGTGCCCAACTCCCTCTGCCGGGCACCTGGCCTCGGCCACCTACAATTCGAACGGAACAGGATTTCTTCGCGATGCAAGCTGCCACAAACTGGAAGACTAGTTTCCCTTGAAAAGCCAAATGCCTACTACAAACTGACATCAGGCACCTGGGCAGCTGACTTTACTTACCCCTGGAAACAGGTCATCATCATCATTTGCGCCCAACTCCCTCTGCCGGGCACCAGGCCTCGGCCACCGACAATCCCAAACGGAACAGGATTTCTTCCAGATGCAAGCAGCCACAAGCTGGAAGCCTGGCTTCCCTTGGAGGGCCAAAGGCCTCCTACAAACTGACATCAGGCACCTGGGCAGCAGACTTTACTTACCCCTGGAAACAGGCCATCCTTTGTGCCCAATTTCCTCTGCCGGGCACCTGGCCTCGGCCACCTACAATCCCGAACGGAACAGGATTTCTTCCAGATGCAAGCTGCCACAAACTGGAAGCCTGGCTTCCCATGGAGGGCCAAAGGCCTGCTACAAACTGACATCAGGCACCTGGGCAGCTGACTTTACTTACCCCTGGAAACAGGCCATCATTTGTGCCCAACTCCCTCTGCCAGGCACGTGGCCTCGGCCACCTACAATCCCGAGCAGAACAGCATTTCTTCCAGATGCAAGCTGCCACAAACTGGAAGACTAGCTTCCCTTGGAGGGCCAAAGTCCTCCTACAAACTGACATCAGGCACCTGGGCAGCTGACTTTACTTACCTCTGGAAACAGGCCATCCTTTGTGCCCAACTCCCTCTGCCGGGCAGCAGGCCTCGGCCACCTACATTCCCAAATAGAACAGGATTTCTTCCAGATGCAAGCAGCCACAAACTGGAAGACTAGCTTCCCTTGGACGGCCAAAGGCCTCCTACAAACTGCCACCAAGCACCTGGGCAGCTGACTTTACTTAACCCTGGAAACAGGCCATCCTTTGTTCCCAACTCCTTTAGCCGGACACCAGGCCTCGGCCACCTACGATCCCAAACGGAACAGGATTTCTTCCAGATGCAAGCTGCCACAAGCTGGAAGCCTGGCTTCCCATGGAGGGCCAAAGGCCTCCTACAAACTGACATCAGGCACCTGGGCAGCTGACTTTACTTACCCCTGGAAACAGGCCATCCTTTGTTCCCAACTCCCTCTGCCGGGCACCTGGCCTCGGCCACCTACAATCCCGAACGGAACAGGATTTCTTCCAGATGCAAGCTGCCACAAGCTGGAAGCCTGGCTTCCCTTGGAGGGCCAAAGGCCTCTTACAAACTGACATCAGGCACCTGGGCAGCTGACTTTACTTACCCCTGGAAACAGGCCATCCTTTGTTCCCAACTCCCTCTGCCGGGCACCTGTCCTCGGCCACCTACAATCCCGAACGGAACAGGATTTCTTCCCGATGCAAGCTGCCACAAGCTGGAAGCCTGGCTTCCCTTGGAGGGCCAAAGGCCTGCTACAAACTGACATCAGGCACCTGGGCAGCTGACTTTACTTATCCCTGGAAACAGGTTCTCATTTGTGCCCAACTCCCACAGCCGTGCACCAGGCCTCGGTCACCTACGATCCCAAACGGAACAGGATTTCTTCCAGATGCAAGCTGCCACAAGCTGGAAGCCTGGCTTCCCATGGAGGGCCAAAGGCCTCCTACAAACTGACATCAGGCACCTGGGCAGCTGACTTTACTTACCCCTGGAAAGAGGCCATCCTTTGTTCCCAACTCCTGCAGCAGGGCACCAGGCCTCGGCCACCTACAATCCCAAACGGAACAGGATTTCTTCAAGATGCAAGCTGCCACAAGCTGGAAGCCTGGCTTCCCATGGAGGGCCAAGGCCTGCTACAAACTGATTCAAGGCACCTGGGCAGCTGACTTTACTAACCCCTGGAAACAGGCCATCATTTGTGCCCAACTCCCTCAGCAGGGCACCTGTCCTCGGCCACCTACAATCCCGAACGGAACAGGATTTCTTCCAGATGCAAGCTGCCACAAACTGGAAGATTAGCTTCCCTTGGAGGGCCAAAGGCCTGCTACAAACTGACATCAGGCACCTGGGCAGCTGACTTTACTTACCCCTGGAAACAGGCCATCCTTTGTGCCCAACTCCCTCTGCCGGGCACCAGGCCTCGGCCACCTACAATCCCGAACGGAACAGGATTATTTCCAGATGCAAGCAGCCACAAGCTGGAAGCCTGGCTTCCCATGGAGGAAACTTAGACACCTGCAAACTGACATCAGGCACCTGGGCAGCTGACTTTACTTACCCCTGGAAACAGGCCATCATTTGTTCCCTACTCCCTCAGCAGGGCACCCGGCTCCGGCCACCTACAATCCCGAACGGAACAGGATTTCTTCCAGATGCAAGCTGCCACAAGCTGGAAGCCTGGCTTCCCTTGGAGGGCCAAAGGCCTCCTACAAACTGACATCAGGCACCTGGGCTGCTGACTTTACTTACCCCTGGAAACAGGCCATCATTTGTGCCCAACTCCCTCTGCCGGGCACCTGGCCTCGGCCACCTACAATTCGAACGGAACAGGATTTCTTCGCGATGCAAGCTGCCACAAACTGGAAGACTAGTTTCCCTTGAAAAGCCAAATGCCTACTACAAACTGACATCAGGCACCTGGGCAGCTGACTTTACTTACCCCTGGAAACAGGTCATCATCATCATTTGTGCCCAACTCCCTCTGCCGGGCACCAGGCCTCGGCCACCGACAATCCCAAACGGAACAGGATTTCTTCCAGATGCAAGCAGCCACAAGCTGGAAGCCTGGCTTCCCTTGGAGGGCCAAAGGCCTCCTACAAACTGACATCAGGCACCTGGGCAGCAGACTTTACTTACCCCTGGAAACAGGCCATCCTTTGTGCCCAATTTCCTCTGCCGGGCACCTGGCCTCGGCCACCTACAATCCCGAACGGAACAGGATTTCTTCCAGATGCAAGCTGCCACAAACTGGAAGCCTGGCTTCCCATGGAGGGCCAAAGGCCTGCTACAAACTGACATCAGGCACCTGGGCAGCTGACTTTACTTACCCCTGGAAACAGGCCATCATTTGTGCCCAACTCCCTCTGCCAGGCACGTGGCCTCGGCCACCTACAATCCCGAGCAGAACAGCATTTCTTCCAGATGCAAGCTGCCACAAACTGGAAGACTAGCTTTTCTTGGAGGGCCAAAGTCCTCCTACAAACTGACATCAGGCACCTGGGCAGCTGAATTTACTTACCTCTGGAAACAGGCCATCCTTTGTGCCCAACTCCCTCTGCCGGGCAGCAGGCCTCGGCCACCTACATTCCCAAATAGAACAGGATTTCTTCCAGATGCAAGCAACCACAAACTGGAAGACTAGCTTCCCTTGGATGGCCAAAGGCCTCCTACAAACTGCCACCATGTACCTGGGCAGCTAACTTTACTTAACCCTGGAAACAGGCCATCCTTTGTTCCCAACTCCTTTAGCCGGACACCAGGCCTCGGCCACCTACGATCCCAAACGGAACAGGATTTCTTCCAGATGCAAGCTGCCACAAGCTGGAAGCCTGGCTGCTCTTGGAGGGTCAAAGGCCTCCTACAAACTGACATCAGGCACCTGGGCAGCTGACTTTACTTACCCCTGGAAACAGGCCATCATTTGTGCCCAACTCCCTCTGCCGGGCACCTGGCCTCGGCCACCTACAATCCCGAACGGAACAGGATTTCTTCCAGATGCAAGCTGCCACAAACTGGAAGCCTGGCTTCCCTTGGAGGGCCAAAGGCCTGCTACAAACTGACATCAGGCACCTGGGCAGCTGACTTTACTTATCCCTGGAAACAGGTTCTCATTTGTGCCCAACTCCCACAGCCGTGCACCAGGCCTCGGTCACCTACGATCCCAAACGGAACAGGATTTCTTCCAGATGCAAGCTGCCACAAGCTGGAAGCCTGGCTTCCCATGGAGGGCCAAAGGCCTCCTACAAACTGACATCAGGCACCTGGGCAGCTGACTTTACTTACCCCTGGAAACAGGCCATCCTTTGTTCCCAACTCCTGCAGCAGGGCACCAGGCCTCGGCCACCTACAATCCCAAACGGAACAGGATTTCTTCAAGATGCAAGCTGCCACAAGCTGGAAGCCTGGCTTCCCATGGAGGGCCAAGGCCTGCTACAAACTGATTCAAGGCACCTGGGCAGCTGACTTTACTAACCCCTGGAAACAGGCCATCATTTGTGCCCAACTCCCTCAGCAGGGCACCTGTCCTCGGCCACCTACAATCCCGAACGGAACAGGATTTCTTCCAGATGCAAGCTGCCACAAACTGGAAGATTAGCTTCCCTTGGAGGGCCAAAGGCCTGCTACAAACTGACATCAGGCACCTGGGCAGCTGACTTTACTTACCCCTGGAAACAGGCCATCCTTTGTGCCCAACTCCCTCTGCCGGGCACCAGGCCTCGGCCACCTACAATCCCGAACGGAACAGGATTATTTCCAGATGCAAGCAGCCACAAGCTGGAAGCCTGGCTTCCCATGGAGGAAACTTAGACACCTGCAAACTGACATCAGGCACCTGGGCAGCTGACTTTACTTACCCCTGGAAACAGGCCATCATTTGTTCCCTACTCCCTCAGCAGGGCACCCGGCTCCGGCCACCTACAATCCCGAACGGAACAGGATTTCTTCCAGATGCAAGCTGCCACAAGCTGGAAGCCTGGCTTCCCTTGGAGGGCCAAAGGCCTCCTACAAACTGACATCAGGCACCTGGGCTGCTGACTTTACTTACCCCTGGAAACAGGCCATCATTTGTGCCCAACTCCCTCTGCCGGGCACCTGGCCTCGGCCACCTACAATTCGAACGGAACAGGATTTCTTCGTGATGCAAGCTGCCACAAACTGGAAGACTAGTTTCCCTTGAAAAGCCAAATGCCTACTACAAACTGACATCAGGCACCTGGGCAGCTGACTTTACTTACCCCTGGAAACAGGTCATCATCATCATTTGTGCCCAACTCCGTCTGCCGGGCACCAGGCCTCGGCCACCGACAATCCCAAACGGAACAGGATTTCTTCCAGATGCAAGCAGCCACAAGCTGGAAGCCTGGCTTCCCTTGGAGGGCCAAAGGCCTCCTACAAACTGACATCAGGCACCTGGGCAGCAGACTTTACTTACCCCTGGAAACAGGCCATCCTTTGTGCCCAATTTCCACTGCCGGGCACCTGGCCTCGGCCACCTACAATCCCGAACGGAACAGGATTTCTTCCAGATGCAAGCTGCCACAAACTGGAAGCCTGGCTTCCCATGGAGGGCCAAAGGCCTGCTACAAACTGACATCAGGCACCTGGGCAGCTGACTTTATTTACCCCTGGAAACAGGCCATCATTTGTGCCCAACTCCCTCTGCCAGGCACGTGGCCTCGGCCACCTACAATCCCGAGCAGAACAGCATTTCTTCCAGATGCAAGCTGCCACAAACTGGAAGACTAGCTTTTCTTGGAGGGCCAAAGTCCTCCTACAAACTGACATCAGGCACCTGGGCAGCTGAATTTACTTACCTCTGGAAACAGGCCATCCTTTGTGCCCAACTCCCTCTGCCGGGCAGCAGGCCTCGGCCACCTACATTCCCAAATAGAACAGGATTTCTTCCAGATGCAAGCAGCCACAAACTGGAAGACTAGCTTCCCTTGGATGGCCAATGGCCTCCTACAAACTGCCACCAAGTACCTGGGCAGCTAACTTTACTTAACCCTGGAAACAGGCCATCCTTTGTTCCCAACTCCTTTAGCCGGACACCAGGCCTCGGCCACCTACGATCCCAAACGGAACAGGATTTCTTCCAGATGCAAGCTGCCACAAGCTGGAAGCCTGGCTGCTCTTGGAGGGTCAAAGGCCTCCTACAAACTGACATCAGGCACCTGGGCAGCTGACTTTACTTACCCCTGGAAACAGGCCATCATTTGTGCCCAACTCCCTCTGCCGGGCACCTGGCCTCGGCCACCTACAATCCCGAATGGAACAGGATTTCTTCCAGATGCAAGCTGCCACAAACTGGAAGACTAGTTTCCCTTGAAGGGCCAAAGTCCTCCTATAAACTGACATCAGGCACCTGGGCAGCTGACTTTACTTACCCCTGGAAACAGGCCATCCTTTGTGCCCAACTCCCTCTGCCGGGCACCTGGTCTCGGCCACCTACAATCCCGAACGGAACAGGATTTCTTCCAGATGCAAGCTGCCACAAGCTGGAAGCCTGGCTTCCCTTGGAGGGCCAAAGGCCTCTTACAAACTGACATCAGGAACCTGGGCAGCTGACTTTACTTACCCCTGGAAACAGGCCATCCTTTGTTCCCAACTCCCTCTGCCGGGCACCTGTCCTCGGCCACCTACAATCCCGAACGGAACAGGATTTCTTCCAGATGCAAGCTGCCACAAGCTGGAAGCCTGGCTTCCCTTGGAGGGCCAAAGGCCTGCTACAAACTGACATCAGGCACCTGGGCAGCTGACTTTACTTATCCCTGGAAACAGGTTCTCATTTGTGCCCAACTCCCACAGCCGTGCACCAGGCCTCGGTCACCTACGATCCCACACGGAACAGGATTTCTTCCAGATGCAAGCTGCCACAAGCTGGAAGCCTGGCTTCCCATGGAGGGCCAAAGGCCTCCTACAAACTGACATCAGGCACCTGGGCAGCTGACTTTACTTACCCCTGGAAACAGGCCATCCTTTGTTCCCAACTCCTGCAGCAGGGCACCAGGCCTCGGCCACCTACAATCCCAAACGGAACAGGATTTCTTCAAGATGCAAGCTGCCACAAGCTGGAAGCCTGGCTTCCCATGGAGGGCCAAAGGCCTGCTACAAACTGATTCAAGGCACCTGGGCAGCTGACTTTACTAACCCCTGGAAACAGGCCATCATTTGTGCCCAACTCCCTCAGCAGGGCACCTGTCCTCGGCCACCTGCAATCCCGAACGGAACAGGATTTCTTCCAGATGCAAGCTGCCACAAACTGGAAGATTAGCTTCCCTTGGAGGGCCAAAGGCCTGCTACAAACTGACATCAGGCACCTGGGCAGCTGACTTTACTTACCCCTGGAAACAGGCCATCCTTTGTGCCCAACTCCCTCTGCCGGGCACCAGGCCTCGGCCACCTACAATCCCGAACGGAACAGGATTATTTCCAGATGCAAGCAGCCACAAGCTGGAAGCCTGGCTTCCCATGGAGGAAACTTAGACACCTGCAAACTGACATCAGGCACCTGGGCAGCTGACTTTACTTACCCCTGGAAACAGGTTATCATCATCATTTGTGCCCAACTCCCTCTGCCGGGCACCAGGCCTCGGCGACCGACAATCCCAAACGGAACAGGATTTCTTCCAGATGCAAGCAGCCACAAGCTGGAAGCCTGGCTTCCCTTGGAGGGCCAAAGGCCTCCTACAAACTGACATCAGGCACCTGGGCAGCAGACTTTACTTACCCCTGGAAACAGGCCATCCTTTGTGCCCAATTTCCTCTGCCGGGCACCTGGCCTCGGCCACCTACAATCCCGAACGGAACAGGATTTCTTCCAGATGCAAGCTGCCACAAGCTGGAAGCCTGGCTTCCCATGGAGGGCCAAAGGCCTGCTACAAACTGACATCAGGCACCTGGGCAGCTGACTTTACTTACCCCTGGAAACAGGCCATCATTTGTGCCCAACTCCCTCTGCCAGGCACGTGGCCTCGGCCACCTAAAATCCCGAGCAGAACAGCATTTCTTCCAGATGCAAGCTGCCACAAACTGGAAGACTAGCTTCCCTTGGAGGGCCAAAGTCCTCCTACAAACTGACATCAGGCACCTGGGCAGCTGACTTTACTTACTTCTGGAATCAGGCCATCATTTGTGCCCAACTCCCTCTGCCGGGCACCTGGCCTCGGCCACCTACAATCCCGAATGGAACAGGATTTCTTCCAGATGCAAGCTGCCACAAACTGGAAGACTAGTTTCCCTTGAAGGGCCAAAGTCCTCCTACAAACTGACATCAGGCACCTGGGCAGCTGACTTTACTTACCCCTGGAAACAGGCCATCATTTGTTCCCAACTCCCTCTGCCGGGCACCAGGCCTCGGCCACCTACAATCCCGAACGGAACAGGATTTCTTCAAGATGCAAGCTGCCACAAACTGGAAGACTGGCTTCCCTTGGAGGGCCAAAGGCCTCCTACAAACTGACATCAGGCACCTGGGCAGCTGACTTTACTTACCCCTGGAAACAGGCCATCCTTTGTGCCCAACTCCCTCTGCTGGGCACCTGGCTTCGGGAACCTACAATCTTGAACGGAATAGGATTTTTTCCAGATGGAAGCTGCATTGAACAGGAAGACTAGCATCACTTGGAGAGCCAAAGGCCTGCTACAAACTGACATCAGGCACCTGGGCAGCTGACTTTACTTATCCCTGGAAACAGGTTCTCATTTTTGCCCAACTCCCACAGCCGTGCGCCAGGCCTCGGTCACCTACGATCCCAAACGGAACAGGATTTCTTCCAGATGCAAGCTGCCACAAGCTGGAAGCCTGGCTTCTCATGGAGGGCCAAAGGCCTCCTACAAACTGACATCAGGCACCTGGGCAGCTGACTTTACTTACCCCTGGAAACAGGCCATCCTTTGTTCCCAACTCCTGCAGCAGGGCACCAGGCCTCGGCCACCTACAATCCCAAACGGAACAGGATTACTTCAAGATGCAAGCTGCCACAAGCTGGAAGCCTGGCTTCCCATGGAGGGCCAAAGGCCTGCTACAAACTGATTCAAGGCACCTGGGCAGCTGACTTTACTAACCCCTGGAAACAGGCCATCATTTGTGCCCAACTCCCTCTGCCAGGCACCTGGCCTCGGCCACCTACAATCCCGAACGGAACAGGATTTCTTCCAGATGCAAGCTGCCACAAACTGGAAGATTAGCTTCCCTTGGAGGGCCAAAGGCCTGCTACAAACTGACATCAGGCACCTGGGCAGCTGACTTTACTTACCCCTGGAAACAGGCCATCATTTGTTCCCTACTCCCTCAGCAGGGCACCCGGCTCCGGCCACCTACAATCCCGAACGGAACAGGATTTCTTCCAGATGCAAGCTGCCACAAGCTGGAAGCCTGGCTTCCCTTGGAGGGCCAAAGGCCTCCTACAAACTGACATCAGGCACCTGGGCAGCTGACTTTACTTACCCCTGGAAACAGGCCATCATTTGTGCCCAACTCCCTCTGCCGGGCACCTGGCCTCGGCCACCTACAATTCGAACAGAACAGGATTTCTTCGCGATGCAAGCTGCCACAAACTGGAAGACTAGTTTCCCTTGAAAAGCCAAATGCCTACTACAAACTGACATCAGGCACCTGGGCAGCTGACTTTACTTACCCCTGGAAACAGGTCATCATCATCATTTGTGCCCAACTCCCTCTGCCGGGCACCAGGCCTCGGCCACCGACAATCCCAAACGGAACAGGATTTCTTCCAGATGCAAGCAGCCACAAGCTGGAAGCCTGGCTTCCCTTGGAGGGCCAAAGGCCTCCTACAAACTGACATCAGGCACCTGGGCAGCAGACTTTACTTACCCCTGGAAACAGGCCATCCTTTGTGCCCAATTTCCTCTGCCGGGCACCTGGCCTCGGCCACCTACAATCCCGAACGGAACAGGATTTCTTCCAGATGCAAGCTGCCACAAACTGGAAGCCTGGCTTCCCATGGAGGTCCAAAGGCCTGCTACAAACTGACATCAGGCACCTGGGCAGCTGACTTTACTTACCCCTGGAAACAGGCCATCCTTTGTTCCCAACTCCCTCTGCCGGGCACCTGGCCTCGGCCACCTACAATCCCGAACGGAACAGGATTTCTTCCAGATGCAAGCTGCCACAAGCTGGAAGCCTGGCTTCCGTTGGAGGGCCAAAGGCCTCTTACAAACTGACATCAGGCACCTGGGCAGCTGACTTTACTTACCCCTGGAAACAGGCCATCCTTTGTTCCCAACTCCCTCTGCCGGGCACCTGTCCTCGACCACCTACAATCCCGAACGGAACAGGATTTCTTCCAGATGCAAGCTGCCACAAGCTGGAAGCCTGGCTTCCCTTGGAGGGCCAAAGGCCTGCTACAAACTGACATCAGGCACCTGGGCAGCTGACTTTACTTATCCCTGGAAACAGGTTCTCATTTGTGCCCAACTCCCACAGCCGTGCACCAGGCCTCGGTCACCTACGATCCCAAACGGAACAGGATTTCTTCCAGATGCAAGCTGCCACAAGCTGGAAGCCTGGCTTCCCATGGAGGGCCAAAGGCCTCCTACAAACTGACATCAGGCACCTGGGCAGCTGACTTTAATTACCCCTGGAAACAGGCCATCCTTTGTTCCCAACTCCTGCAGCAGGGCACCAGGCCTCGGCCACCTACAATCCCAAACGGAACAGGATTTCTTCAAGATGCAAGCTGCCACAAGCTGGAAGCCTGGCTTCCCATGGAGGGCCAAGGCCTGCTACAAACTGATTCAAGGCACCTGGGCAGCTGACTTTACTAACCCCTGGAAACAGGCCATCATTTGTGCCCAACTCCCTCAGCAGGGCACCTGTCCTCGGCCACCTACAATCCTGAACGGAACAGGATTTCTTCCAGATGCAAGCTGCCACAAACTGGAAGATTAGCTTCCCTTGGAGGGCCAAAGGCCAGCTACAAACTGACATCAGGCACCTGGGCAGCTGACTTTACTTACCCCTGGAAACAGGCCATCCTTTGTGCCCAACTCCCTCTGCCGGGCACCAGGCCTCGGCCACCTACAATCCCGAACGGAACAGGATTATTTCCAGATGCAAGTAGCCACAAGCTGGAAGCCTGGCTTCCCATGGAGGAAACTTAGACACCTGCAAACTGACATCAGGCACCTGGGCAGCTAACTTTACTTACCTCTGGAAACAGGCCATCATTTGTGCCCAACTCCCTCTGCCGGGCAGCAGGCCTCGGCCACCTACATTCCCAAATAGAACAGGATTTCTTCCAGATGCAAGCAGCCACACACTGGAAGACTAGCTTCCCTTGGATGGCCAAAGGCCTCCTACAAACTGCCACCAAGTACCTGGGCAGCTGACTTTACTTAACCCTGGAAACAGGCCATCCTTTGTTCCCAACTCCTTTAGCCGGACACCAGGCCTCGGCCACCTACGATCCCAAACGGAACAGGATTTCTTCCAGATGCAAGCTGCCACAAGCTGGAAGCCT
Source organism: Chamaea fasciata (assembly GCF_029207755.1). Lineage (NCBI taxonomy): Eukaryota > Metazoa > Chordata > Aves > Passeriformes > Sylviidae > Chamaea > Chamaea fasciata. Next base: position 27,247 of record NW_027094739.1, read on the forward strand.
GGCTGCTCTTGGAGGGTCAAAGGCCTCCTACAAACTGACATCAGGCACCTGGGCAGCTGACTTTACTTACCCCTGGAAACAGGCCATCATTTGTGCCCAACTCCCTCTGCCGGGCACCTGGCCTCGGCCACCTACAATCCCGAATGGAACAGGATTTCTTCCAGATGCAAGCTGCCACAAACTGGAAGACTAGTTTCCCTTGAAGGGCCAAAGTCCTCCTACAAACTGACATCAGGCACCTGGGCAGCTGACTTTACTTACCCCTGGAAACAGGCCATCATTTGTGCCCAACTCCCTCTGCCGGGCACCAGGCCTTGGCCACCTACAATCCCAAACGGAACAGGATTTCTTCCAGATGCAAGCTGCCACAAGCTGGAAGCCTGGCTTCCCATGGAGGGCCAAAGGCCTCCTACAAACTGACATCAGGCACCTGGGCAGCTGACTTTACTTACCCCTGGAAACAGGCCATCCTTTGTTCCCAACTCCCTCTGCCGGGCACCTGGCCTCGGCCAACTACAATCCCGAACGGAACAGGATTTCTTCCAGATGCAAGCTGCCACAAGCTGGAAGCCTGGCTTCCCTTGGAGGGCCAAAGGCCTCTTACAAACTGACATCAGGCACCTGGGCAGCTGACTTTACTTACCCCTGGAAACAGGCCATCCTTTGTTCCCAACTCCCTCTGCCGGGCACCTGTCCTCGGCCACCTACAATCCCGAACGGAACAGGATTTCTTCCAGATGCAAGCTGCCACAAGCTGGAAGCCTGGCTTCCCTTGGAGGGCCAAAGGCCTGCTACAAACTGACATCAGGCACCTGGGCAGCTGACTTTACTTATCCCTGGAAACAGGTTCTCATTTGTGCCCAACTCCCACAGCCGTGCACCAGGCCTCGGTCACCTACGATCCCAAACGGAACAGGATTTCTTCCAGATGCAAGCTGCCACAAGCTGGAAGCCTGGCTTCCCATGGAGGGCCAAAGGCCTCCTACAAACTGACATCAGGCACCTGGGCAGCTGACTTTACTTACCCCTGGAAACAGGCCATCCTTTGCTCCCAACTCCTGCAGCAGGGCACCAGGCCTCGGCCACCTACAATCCCAAACAGAACAGGATTTCTTCAAGATGCAAGCTGCCACAAGCTGGAAGCCTGGCTTCCCATGGAGGGCCAAGGCCTGCTACAAACTGATTCAAGGCACCTGGGCAGCTGACTTTACTAACCCCTGGAAACAGGCCATCATTTGTTCCCTACTCCCTCAGCAGGGCACCCGGCTCCGGCCACCTACAATCCCGAACGGAACAGGATTTCTTCCAGATGCAAGCTGCCACAAGCTGGAAGCCTGGCTTCCCTTGGAGGGCCAAAGGCCTCCTACAAACTGACATCAGGCACCTGGGCAGCTGACTTTACTTACCCCTGGAAACAGGCCATCCTTTGTGCCCAACTCCCTCTGCCGGGCACCAGGCCTCGGCCACCTACAATTCGAACGGAACAGGATTTCTTCGCGATGCAAGCTGCCACAAACTGGAAGACTAGTTTCCCTTGAAAAGCCAAATGCCTACTACAAACTGACATCAGGCACCTTGGCAGCTGACTTTACTTACCCCTGGAAACAGGTCATCATCATCATTTGTGCCCAACTCCCTCTGCCGGGCACCAGGCCTCGGCCACCGACAATCCCAAACGGAACAGGATTTCTTCCAGATGCAAGCAGCCACAAGCTGGAAGCCTGGCTTCCCTTGGAGGGCCAAAGGCCTCCTACAAACTGACATCAGGCACCTGGGCAGCTGACTTTACTTACCCCTGGAAACAGGCCATCCTTTGTGCCCAATTTCCTCTGCCGGGCACCTGGCCTCGGCCACCTACAATCCCGAACGGAACAGGATTACTTCCAGATGCAAGCTGCCACAAGCTGGAAGACTAGCTTCCCTTGGAGGGCCAAAGTCCTCCTACAAACTGACATCAGGCACCTGGGCAGCTGACTTTACTTACCCCTGGAATCAGGCCATCATTTGTGCCCAACTCCCTCTGCCGGGCACCTGGCCTCGGCCACCTACAATCCCGAATGGAACAGGATTTCTTCCAGATGCAAGCTGCCACAAACTGGAAGACTAGTTTCCCTTGAAGGGCCAAAGTCCTCCTACAAACTGACATCAGGCACCTGGGCAGCTGACTTTACTTACCCCTGGAAACAGGCCATCATTTGTTCCCAACTCCCTCTGCCGGGCACCAGGCCTCGGCCACCTACAATCCCGAACGGAACAGGATTTCTTCAAGATGCAAGCTGCCACAAACTGGAAGACTGGCTTCCCTTGGAGGGCCAAAGGCCTCCTACAAACTGACATCAGGCACCTGGGCAGCTGACTTTACTTACCCCTGGAAACAGGCCATCCTTTGTGCCCAACTCCCTCTGCTGGGCACCTGGCTTCGGGAACCTACAATCTTGAACGGAATAGGATTTTTTCCAGATGGAAGCTGCATTGAACAGGAAGACTAGCATCACTTGGAGAGCCAAAGGCCTGCTACAAACTGACATCAGGCACCTGGGCAGCTGACTTTACTTATCCCTGGAAACAGGTTCTCATTTTTGCCCAACTCCCACAGCCGTGCGCCAGGCCTCGGTCACCTACGATCCCAAACGGAACAGGATTTCTTCCAGATGCAAGCTGCCACAAGCTGGAAGCCTGGCTTCTCATGGAGGGCCAAAGGCCTCCTACAAACTGACATCAGGCACCTGGGCAGCTGACTTTACTTACCCCTGGAAACAGGCCATCCTTTGTTCCCAACTCCTGCAGCAGGGCACCAGGCCTCGGCCACCTACAATCCCAAACGGAACAGGATTTCTTCAAGATGCAAGCTGCCACAAGCTGGAAGCCTGGCTTCCCATGGAGGGCCAAAGGCCTGCTACAAACTGATTCAAGGCACCTGGGCAGCTGACTTTACTAACCCCTGGAAACAGGCCATCATTTGTGCCCAACTCCCTCTGCCGGGCACCTGGCCTCGGCCACCTACAATCCCGAACGGAACAGGATTTCTTCCAGATGCAAGCTGCCACAAACTGGAAGATTAGCTTCCCTTGGAGGGCCAAAGGCCTGCTACAAACTGACATCAGGCACCTGGGCAGCTGACTTTACTTACCCCTGGAAACAGGCCATCATTTGTGCCCTACTCCCTCAGCAGGGCACCCGGCTCCGGCCACCTACAATCCCGAACGGAACAGGATTTCTTCCAGATGCAAGCTGCCACAAGCTGGAAGCCTGGCTTCCCTTGGAGGGCCAAAGGCTTCCTACAAACTGACATCAGGCACCTGGGCAGCTGACTTTACTTACCCCTGGAAACAGGCCATCATTTGTGCCCAACTCCCTCTGCCGGGCACCTGGCCTCGGCCACCTACAATTCGAACGGAACAGGATTTCTTCGCGATGCAAGCTGCCACAAACTGGAAGACTAGTTTCCCTTGAAAAGCCAAATGCCTACTACAAACTGACATCAGGCACCTGGGCAGCTGACTTTACTTACCCCTGTAAACAGGTCATCATCATCATTTGTGCCCAACTCCCTCTGCCGGGCACCAGGCCTCGGCCACCGACAATCCCAAACGGAACAGGATTTCTTCCAGATGCAAGCAGCCACAAGCTGGAAGCCTGGCTTCCCTTGGAGGGCCAAAGGCCTCCTACAAACTGACATCAGGCACCTGGGCAGCAGACTTTACTTACCCCTGGAAACAGGCCATCATTTGTTCCCAACTCCCTCTGCCGGGCACCTGGCCTCGGCCACCTACAATCCCGAATGGAACAGGATTTCTTCCAGATGCAAGCTGCCACAAACTGGAAGACTGGTTTCCCTTGAAGGGCCAAAGTCCTCCTACAAACTGACATCAGGCACCTGGGCAGCTGACTTTACTTACCCCTGGAAACAGGCCATCATTTGTTCCCAACTCCCTCTGCCGGGCACCAGGCCTCGGCCACCTACAATCCCGAACGGAACAGGATTTCTTCCAGATGCAAGCTGCCACAAACTGGAAGACTGGCTTCCCTTGGAGGGCCAAAGGCCTCCTACAAACTGACATCAGGCACCTGGGCAGCTGACTTTACTTACCCCTGGAAACAGGCCATCATTTGTGCCCAACTCCCTCTGCCAGGCACGTGGCCTCGGCCACCTACAATCCCGAGCAGAACAGCATTTCTTCCAGATGCAAGCTGCCACAAACTGGAAGACTAGCTTCCCTTGGAGGGCCAAAGTCCTCCTACAAACTGACATCAGGCACCTGGGCAGCTGACTTTACTTACCTCTGGAAAAAGGCCATCCTTTGTGCCCAACTCCCTCTGCCGGGCAGCAGGCCTCGGCCACCTACATTCCCAAATAGAACAGGATTTCTTCCAGATGCAAGCAGCCACAAACTGGAAGACTAGCTTCCCTTGGATGGCCAAAGGCCTCCTACAAGCTGCCACCAAGCACCTGGGCAGCTAACTTTACTTAACCCTGGAAACAGGCCATCCTTTGTTCCCAACTCCTTTAGCCGGACACCAGGCCTCGGCCACCTACGATCCCAAACGAAACAGGATTTCTTCCAGATGCAAGCTGCCACAAGCTGGAAGCCTGGCTGCTCTTGGAGGGTCAAAGGCCTCCTACAAACTGACATCAGGCACCTGGGCAGCTGAATTTACTTACCCCTGGAATCAGGCCATCATTTGTGCCCAACTCCCTCTGCCGGGCACCTGGCCTCGGCCACCTACAATCCCGAATGGAAGAGGATTTCTTCCAGATGCAAGCTGCCATAAACTGGAAGACTAGTTTCCCTTGAAGGGCCAAAGTCCTCCTACAAACTGACATCAGGCACCTGGGCAGCTGACTTTACTTACCCCTGGAAACAGGCCATCATTTGTGCCCAACTCCCTCTGCCGGGCACCAGGCCTCGGCCACCTACAATCCCAAACGGAACAGGATTTCTTCCAGATGCAAGCTGCCACAAGCTGGAAGCCTGGCTTCCCATGGAGGGCCAAAGGCCTCCTACAAACTGACATCAGGCACCTGGGCAGCTGACTTTACTTACCCCTGGAAACAGGCCATCCTTTGTTCCCAACTCCCTCTGCCGGGCACCTGGCCTCGGCCACCTACAATCCCGAACGGAACAGGATTTCTTCCAGATGCAAGCTGCCACAAGCTGGAAGCCTGGCTTCCCTTGGAGGGCCAAAGGCCTCTTACAAACTGACATCAGGCACCTGGGCAGCTGACTTTACTTACCCCTGGAAACAGGCCATCCTTTGTTCCCAACTCCCTCTGCCGGGCACCTGTCCTCGGCCACCTACAATCCCGAACGGAACAGGATTTCTTCCAGATGCAAGCTGCCACAAGCTGGAAGCCTGGCTTCCCTTGGAGGGCCAAAGGCCTGCTACAAACTGACATCAGGCACCTGGGCAGCTGACTTTACTTATCCCTGGAAACAGGTTCTCATTTGTGCCCAACTCCCACAGCCGTGCACCAGGCCTCGGTCACCTACGATCCCAAACGGAACAGGATTTCTTCCAGATGCAAGCTGCCACAAGCTGGAAGCCTGGCTTCCCATGGAGGGCCAAAGGCCTCCTACAAACTGACATCAGGCACCTGGGCAGCTGACTTTACTTACCCCTGGAAACAGGCCATCCTTTGTTCCCAACTCCTGCAGCAGGGCACCAGGCCTCGGCCACCTACAATCCCAAACGGAACAGGATTTCTTCAAGATGCAAGCTTCCACAAGCTGGAAGCCTGGCTTCCCATGGAGGGCCAAGGCCTGCTACAAACTGATTCAAGGCACCTGGGCAGCTGACTTTACTTACCCCTGGAAACAGGCCATCATTTGTGCCCAACTCCCTCAGCAGGGCACCTGTCCTCGGCCACCTACAATCCCGAACGGAACAGGATTTCTTCCAGATGCAAGCAGCCACAAGCTGGAAGCCTGGCTTCCCTTGGAGGGCCAAAGGCCTCCTACAAACTGACATCAGGCACCTGGGCAGCAGACTTTACTTACCCCTGGAAATAGGCCATCCTTTGCGCCCAATTTCCTCTGCCGGGCACCTGGCCTCGGCCACCTACAATCCCGAACGGAACAGGATTTCTTCCAGATGCAAGCTGCCACAAGCTGGAAGCCTGGCTTCCCATGGAGGGCCAAAGGCCTGCTACAAACTGACATCAGGCACCTGGGCAGCTGACTTTACTTTCCCCTGGAAACAGGCCATCATTTGTGCCCAACTCCCTCTGCCAGGCACGTGGCCTCGGCCACCTAAAATCCCGAGCAGAACAGCATTTCTTCCAGATGCAAGCTGCCACAAACTAGAAGACTAGCTTCCCTTGGAGGGCCAAAGTCCTCCTACAAACTGACATCAGGCACATGGGCAGCTGACTTTACTTACCCCTGGAATCAGGCCATCATTTGTGCCCAACTCCCTCTGCCGGGCACCTGGCCTCGGCCACCTACAATCCCGAATGGAACAGGATTTCTTCCAGATGCAAGCTGCCACAAACTGGAAGACTAGTTTCCCTTGAAGGGCCAAAGTCCTCCTACAAACTGACATCAGGCACCTGGGCAGCTGACTTTACTTACCCCTGGAAACAGGCCATCATTTGTGCCCAACTCCCTCTGCCGGGCACCAGGCCTCGGCCACCTACAATCCCAAACGGAACAGGATTTCTTCCAGATGCAAGCTGCCACAAGCTGGAAGCCTGGCTTCCCATGGAGGGCCAAAGGCCTCCTACAAACTGACATCAGGCACCTTGGCAGCTGACTTTACTTACCCCTGGAAACAGGCCATCATTTGTGCCCAACTCCCTCTGCTGGGCACCTGGCCTCGGCCACCTACAATCCCGAACGGAACAGGATTATTTCCAGATGCAAGCAGCCACAAGCTGGAAGCCTGGCTTCCCATGGAGGAACATTAGCCACCTGCAAACTGACATCAGGCACCTGGGCAGCTGACTTTACTTACCCCTGGAAACAGGCCATCATTTGTTCCCTACTCCCTTAGCAGGGCACCCGGCTCCGGCCACCTACAATCCCGAACGGAACAGGATTTCTTCCAGATGCAAGCTGCCACAAACTGGAAGACTAGTTTCCCTTGAAGGGCCAAAGTCCTCCTACAAACTGACATCAGGCACCTGGGCAGCTGACTTTACTTACCCCTGGAAACAGGCCATCATTTGTGCCCAACTCACTCTGCCGGGCACCTGGCCTCGGCCACCTACAATTCGAACGGAACAGGATTTCTTCGCGATGCAAGCTGCCACAAACTGGAAGACTAGTTTCCCTTGAAAAGCCAAATGCCTACTACAAACTGACATCAGGCACCTGGGCAGGTGACTTTACTTTCCCCTGGAAACAGGTCATCATCATCCTTTGTGCCCAACTCCCTCTGCCGGGCAGCAGGCCTCGGCCACCTACATTCCCAAATAGAACAGGATTTCTTCCAGATGCAAGCAGCCACAAACTGGAAGACCAGCTTCCCTTGGATGGCCAAAGGCCTCCTACAAACTGCCACCAAGCACCTGGGCAGCTAACTTTACTTAACCCTGGAAACAGGCCATCCTTTGTTCCCAACTCCTTTAGCCGGACACCAGGCCTAGCTAACTTTACTTAACCCTGGAAACAGGCCATCCTTTGTTCCCAACTCCTTTAGCCGGACACCAGGCCTCGGCCACCTACAATCCCGAACGGAACAGGATTTCTTCCAGATGCAAGCTGCCACAAGCTGGAAGCCTGGCTGCTCTTGGAGGGTCAAAGGCCTCCTACAAACTGACATCAGGCACCTGGGCAGCTGACTTTACTTACCCCTGGAAACAGGCCATCATTTGTGCCCAACTCCCTCTGCCGGGCACCTGGCCTCGGCCACCTACAATCCAGAATGGAACAGGATTTTTTCCACATGCAAGCTGCCACAAACTGGAAGACTAGTTTCCCTTGAAGGGCCAAAGTCCTCCTACAAACTGACATCAGGCACCTGGGCAGCTGACTTTACTTACCCCTGGAAACAGGCCATCCTTTGTTCCCAACTCCCTCTGCCGGGCACCAGGCCTCGGACACCTACAATCCCAAACGGAACAGGATTTCTTCCAGATGCAAGCTGCCACAAACTGGAAGCCTGGCTTCCCATGGAGGGCCAAAGGCCTCCTACAAACTGACATCAGGCACCTTGGCAGCTGACTTTACTTACCCCTGGAAACAGGCCATCATTTGTGCCCAACTCCCTCTGCTGGGCACCTGGCCTCGGCCACCTACAATCCCGAACGGAACAGGATTTCTTCCAGATGCAAGCTGCCACAAGCTGGAAGCCTGGCTTCCCATGGAGGGCCAAAGGCCTGCTACAAACTGACATCAGGCACCTGGGCAGCTGACTTTACTTAGCTCTGGAATGAGGCCATCATTTGTGCCCAACTCCCTCTGCCGGGCACCTGGCCTCGGCCACCTACAATCATGAGCAGAACAGCATTTCTTCAAGATGCAAGCTGCCACAAACTGGAAGACTAGCTTCCCTTGCAGGGCCAAAGGCCTCCTACAAACTGACATCAGGCACCTGGGCAGCTGACCTTACTTAGCCCTGGAAACAGGCCATCATTTGTGCCCAACTCCCTCTGCCGGGCACCAGGCCTCGGCCACCTACAATCCCAAACGGAACAGGATTTCTTCCAGATGCAAGCTGCCACAAGCTGGAAGCCTGGCTTCCCTTGGAGGGCCAAAGGCCTCTTACAAACTGACATCAGGCACCTGGGCAGCTGACTTTACTTACCCCTGGAAACAGGCCATCCTTTGTGCCCAATTTCCTCTGCCGGGCACCTGGCCTCGGCCACCTACAATCCCGAACGGAACAGGATTTCTTCCAGATGCAAACTGCCACAAGCTGGAAGCCTGGCTTCCCATGGAGGGCCAAAGGCCTCCTACAAACTGACATCAGGCACCTGGGCAGCTGACTTTACTTACCCCTGGAAACAGTCCATCATTTGTGCCCAACTCCCTCTGCCAGGCACCAGGCCTCGGCCACCTACAATCCCGAGCAGAACAGCATTTCTTCAAGATGCAAGCTGCCACAAACTGGAAGACTAGCTTCCCTTGGAGGGCCAAAGGCCTCCTACCAACTGACACCAGGCACCTGGGCAGCTAACTTTACTTACCCCTGGAAACAGGCCATCCTTTGTTCCCAACTCCCTCTGCCGGGCACCTGGCCTCGGCCACCTACGATCCCGAACGGAACAGGATTTCTTCCAGATGCAAGCAGCCACAAACTGGAAGACTAGCTTCCCTTGGATGGCCAAAGGCCTCCTACAAACGGACACCAAGCACCTGGGCAGCTTACTTTACTTAACCGTGGAAACAGGCCATCCTTTGTTCCCAACTCCTTCAGCCGGACACCAGGCCTCGGCCACCTACGATCCCAAACGGAACAGGATTTCTTCCAGATGCAAGCTGCCACAAACTGGTAGACTAGTTTCCCTTGAAGGGCCAAAGTCCTCCTACAAACTGACATCAGGCACCTGGGCAGCTGACTTTACTTACCCCTGGAAACAGGCCATCATTTGTGCCCAACTCCCTCTGCCGGGCACCAGGCCTCGGCCACCTACAATCCCAAACGGAACAGGATTTCTTCCAGATGCAAGCTGCCACAAGCTGGAAGCCTGGCTTCCCATGGAGGGCCAAAGGCCTCCTACAAACTGACATCAGGCACCTGGGCAGCTGACTTTACTTACCTCTGGAAACAGTCCATCATTTGTGCCCAACTCCCTCTGCCAGGCACCAGGCCTCGGCCACCTACAATCCCGAGCAGAACAGCATTTCTTCAAGATGCAAGCTGCCACAAACTGGAAGACTAGCTTCCCTTGGAGGGCCAAAGGCCTCCTACCAACTGACACCAGGCACCTGGGCAGCTAACTTTACTTACCCCTGGAAACAGGCCATCCTTTGTTCCCAACTCCCTCTGCCGGGCACCTGGCCTCGGCCACCTACGATCCCGAACGGAACAGGATTTCTTCCAGATGCAAGCAGCCACAAACTGGAAGACTAGCTTCCCTTGGATGGCCAAAGGCCTCCTACAAAGGGACACCAAGCACCTGGGCAGCTTACTTTACTTAACCGTGGAAACAGGCCATCCTTTGTTCCCAACTCCTTCAGCCGGACACCAGGCCTCGGCCACCTACGATCCCAAACGGAACAGGATTTCTTCCAGATGCAAGCTGCCACAAGCTGGAAGCCTGGCTGCTCTTGGAGGGTCAAAGGCCTCCTACAAACTGACATCAGGCACCTGGGCAGCTGACTTTACTTACCCCTGGAAACAGGCCATCTTTGTGCCCAACTCCCTCTGTCAGGCACCAGGCCTCGGCCACCTATAATCCCGAATGGACAGGATTTCTTCCAGATGCAAGCTGCCACAAGCTGGAAGACTGGCTTCCCTTGGAGGGCCAAAGGCCTCCTACAAACTGACATCAGGCACCTGGGCAGCTGACTTTACTTACCCCTGGAAACAGGCCATCATTTGTGCCCAACTCTTTGTGCCGGGCACCTGGCCTTGGACACCTACAATCCCGAACGGAACAGGATTTCTTCGCGATGCAAGCTGCCACAATCTGGAAGACTTACTTGCCTTGGAGGGCCAAAGGCCTCCTAAAAACTGACATCAGGCACCTGGGCAGCTGACTTTACTTACCCCTGGAAACAGGCCATCCTTTGTTCCCAACTCCCTCTGCCGGGCACCAGGCCTCGGCCACCTACGATCCCAAACGGAACAGGATTTCTTCAAGATGCAAGCTACCACAAGCTGGAAGACTGGCAGCTCTTGGAGGGCCAAAGGCCTCCTACAAACTGACATCAGGCACCTGAGTAGGTGACTTTACTTACCCCTGGAGACAGGCCATCATTTGTGCCCAACTCCCTCTGCCGGGCACCTGTCCTCGGCCACCTACAATCCCGAATGGAACAGGATTTCTTCCAGATGCAAGCTGCCACAAACTGGAAGACTAGTTTCCCTTGAAGGGCCAAAGGCCTCCTACAAACTGACATCAGGCACCTGGGCAGCTGACTTTACTTACCCCTGGAAACAGGCCATCATTTGTGCCCAACTCCCTCTGCCGGGCACCAGGCCTCGGCCACCTACAATCCCAAACGGAACAGGATTTCTTCAAGATGCAAGGTGCCACAAACTGGAAGACTGGCTTCCCTTGGAGGGCCAAAGGCCTCCTACAAACTGACATCAGGCACCTGGGCAGCTGACTTTACTTACCCCTGGAAACAGGCCATCCTTTGTGCCCAACTCCCTCTGCCGGGCACCCGGCTTCGGGAACCTACTATCTTGAACGGAATAGGATTTTTTCCAGATGGAAGCTGCATTGAACAGGAAGACTAGCATCACTTGGAGAGCCAAAGGCCTGCTACAAACTGACATCAGGCACCTGGGCAGCTGACTTTACTTACCCCTGGAAACAGGTTCTCATTTGTGCCCAACTCCCACAGCCGGGCACCAGGCCTCGGTCACCTACGATCCCAAACGGAACAGGATTTCTTCCAGATGCAAGCTGCCACAAGCTGGAAGCCTGGCTTCCCATGGAGGGCCAAAGGCCTCCTACAAACTGACATCAGGCACCTGGGCAGCTGACTTTACTTACCCCTGGAAACAGGCCATCCTTTGTTCCCAATTCCTGCAGCAGGGCACCAGGCCTCAGCCACCTACAATCCCAAACGGAACAGGATTTCTTCAAGATGCAAGCTGCCACAAGCTGGAAGCCTGGCTTCCCATGGAGGGCCAAAGGCCTGCTACAAACTGATTCAAGGCACCTGGGCAGCTGACTTTACTAACCTTTGGAAACAGGCCATCATTTGTGCCCAACTCCCTCTGCCGGGCACCTGTCCTCGGCCACCTACAATCCCGAACGGAACAGGATTTCTTCCAGATGCAAGCTGCCACTAACTGGAAGATTAGCTTCCCTTGGAGGGCCAAAGGCCTGCTACAAACTGACATCAGGCACCTGGGCAGCTGACTTTACTTACCCCTGGAAACAGGCCATCCTTTGTGCCCAACTCCCTCTGCCGGGCACCAGGCCTCGGCCACCTACAATCCCGAACGTAACAGGATTATTTCCAGATGCAAGCAGCCACAAGCTGGAAGCCTGGCTTCCCATGGAGGAACATTAGCCACCTGAAAACTGACATCAGGCACCTGGGCAGCTGACTTTACTTACCCCTGGAAACAGGCCATAATTTGTTCCCTACTCCCTCAGCAGGGCACCCGGCTCCGGCCACCTACAATCCCGAACGGAACAGGATTTCTTCAAGATGCAAGCTGCCACAAGCTGGAAGCCTGGCTTCCCTTGGAGGGCCAAAGGCCTCCTACAAACTGACATCAGGCACCTGGGCAGCTGACTTTACTTACCCCTGGAAACAGGCCATCCTTTGTGCCCAACTCCCTCTGCCGGGCACCTGGCCTCGGCCACCTACAATCCTGAACGGAACAGGATTTCTTCGCGATGCAAGCTGCCACAAACTGGAAGACTAGTTTCCCTTGAAAAGTCAAATGCATACTACAAACTGACATCAGGCACCTGGGCAGCTGACTTTACTTACCCCTGGAAACAGGTCATCATCATCATTTGTGCCCAACTCCCTCTGCCGGGCACCAGGCCTCGGCCACCGACAATCCCAAACGGAACAGGATTTCTTCCAGATGCAAGCTGCCACAAGCTGGAAGCCTGGCTTCCCTTGGAGGGCCAAAGGCCTCCTACAAACTGACATCAGGCACCTGGGCAGCTGACTTTACTTACCGCTGGAAACAGGCCATCCCTTGTGCCCAATTTCCTCTGCCGGGCACCTGGCCTCGGCCACCTACAATCCCGAACGGAACAGGATTTCTTCCAGATGCAAGCTGCCACAACCTGGAAGCCTGGCTTCCCATGGAGGGCCAAAGGCCTGCTACAAACTGAAATCAGGCACCTGGGCAGCTGACTTTACTTACCCCTGGAAACAGGCCATCATTTGTTCCCAACTCCCTCTGCCAGGCACGTGGCCTCGGCCACCTACAATCCCGAGCAGAACAGCATTTCTTCCAGATGCAAGCAGCCACAAACTGGAAGACTAGCTTCCCTTGGATGGCCAAAGGCCTCCTACAAACTGACACCAAGCACCTGGGCAGCTAACTTTACTTAACCCTGGAAACAGGCCATCCTTTGTTCCCAACTCCTTTAGCCGGACACCAGGCCTCGGCCACCTACGATCCCAAACGGAACAGGATTTCTTCCAGATGCAAGCTGCCACAAGCTGGAAGCCTGGCTGCTCTTGGAGGGTCAAAGGCCTCCTACAAACTGACATCAGGCACCTGGGCAGCTGACTTTACTTACCCCTGGAAACAGGCCATCATTTGTGCCCAACTCCCTCTGCCGGGCACCTGGCCTCGGCCACCTACAATACCGAATGGAACAGGATTTCTTCCAGATGCAGGCTGCCACAAACTGGAAGACTAGTTTCCCTTGAAGGGCCAAAGTCCTCCTACAAACTGACATCAGGCACCTGGGCAGCTGACTTTACTTACCCCTGGAAAGAGGCCATCATTTGTGCCCAACTCCCTCTGCCGGGCACCAGGCCTCGGCCACCTACAATCCCAAACGGAACAGGATTTCTTCAAGATGCAAGCTGCCACCAGATGGAAGCCTGGCTTCCCATGGAAGGCCAAGGCCTGCTACAAACTGATTCAAGGCACCTGGGCAGCTGACTTTACTAACCCCTGGAAACAGGCCATCATTTGTGCCCAACTCCCTCAGCAGGGCACCTGTCCTCGGCCACCTACAATCCCGAACGGAACAGGATTTCTTCCAGATGCAAGCTGCCACAAACTGGAAGATTAGCTTCCCTTGGAGGAAACTTAGACACCTGCAAACTGACATCAGGCACCTGGGCAGCTGACTTTACTTACCCCTGGAAACAGGCCATCATTTGTTCCCTACTCCCTCAGCAGGGCACCCGGCTCCGGCCACCTACAATCCCGAACGGAACAGGATTTCTTCCAGATGCAAGCTGCCACAAGCTGGAAGCCTGGCTTCCCTTGGAGGGCCAAAGGCCTCCTACAAACTGACATCAGGCACCTGGGCTGCTGACTTTACTTACCCCTGGAAACAGGCCATCCTTTGTGCCCAACTCCCTCTGCCGGGCAGCAGGCCTCGGCCACCTACATTCCCAAATAGAACAGGATTTCTTCCAGATGCAAGCAGCCACAAACTGGAAGACTAGCTTCCCTTTGATGGCCAAAGGCCTCCTACAAACTGACACCAAGCACCTGGGCAGCTAACTTTACTTAACCCTGGAAACAGGCCATCCTTTGTTCCCAACTCCTTTAGCCGGACACCAGGCCTCGGCCACCTACGATCCCAAACGGAACAGGATTTCTTCCAGATGCAAGCTGCCACAAGCTGGAAGCCTGGCTGATCTTGGAGGGTCAAAGGCCTCCTACAAACTGACATCAGGCACCTGGGCAGCTGACTTTACTTACCCCTGGAAACAGGCCATCATTTGTGCCCAACTCCCTCTGCCGGGCACCTGGCCTCGGCCACCTACAATACCGAATGGAACAGGATTTCTTCCAGATGCAGGCTGCCACAAACTGGAAGACTAGTTTCCCTTGAAGGGCCAAAGTCCTCCTACAAACTGACATCAGGCACCTGGGCAGCTGACTTTACTTACCCCTGGAAAGAGGCCATCATTTGTGCCCAACTCCCTCTGCCGGGCACCAATCCTCGGCCACCTACAATCCCAAACGGAACAGGATTTCTTCAAGATGCAAGCTGCCACAAGATGGAAGCCTGGCTTCCCATGGAGGGCCAAGGCCTGCTACAAACTGATTCAAGGCACCTGGGCAGCTGACTTTACTAACCCCTGGAAACAGGCCATCATTTGTGCCCAACTCCCTCAGCAGGGCACCTGTCCTCGGCCACCTACAATCCCGAACGGAACAGGATTTCTTCCAGATGCAAGCTGCCACAAACTGGAAGATTAGCTTCCCTTGGAGGAAACTTAGACACCTGCAAACTGACATCAGGCACCTGGGCAGCTGACTTTACTTACCCCTGGAAACAGGCCATCATTTGTTCCCTACTCCCTCAGCAGGGCACCCGGCTCCGGCCACCTACAATCCCGAACGGAACAGGATTTCTTCCAGATGCAAGCTGCCACAAGCTGGAAGCCTGGCTTCCCTTGGTGGGCCAAAAGCCTCCTACAAACTGACATCAGGCACCTGGGCTGCTGACTTTACTTACCCCTGGAAACAGGCCATCATTTGTGCCCAACTCCCTCTGCCGGGCACCTGGCCTCGGCCACCTACAATTCGAACGGAGCAGGATTTCTTCGCGATGCAAGCTGCCACAAACTGGAAGACTAGTTTCCCTTGAAAAGCCAAATGCCTACTACAAACTGACATCAGGCACCTTGGCAGCTGACTTTACTTACCCCTGGAAACAGGTCATCATCATCATTTGTGCCCAACTCCCTCTGCCGGGCACCAGGCCTCGGCCACCGACAATCCCAAACGGAACAGGATTTCTTCCAGATGCAAGCAGCCACAAGCTGGAAGCCTGGCTTCCCTTGGAAGGCCAAAGGCCTCCTACAAACTGACATCAGGCACCTGGGCAGCTGACTTTACTTACCCCTGGAAACAGGCCATCCTTTGTGCCCAACTCTTTCTGCCGGGCACCTGGCCTCGGACACCTACAATCCCGAACGGAACAGGATTACTTCCAGATGCAAGCAGCCACAAGCTGGAAGCCTGCCATCCCATGGAGAAACAGTAGCCACCTGCAAACTGACATCAGGCACCTGGGCAGCTGACTTTACTTACCCCTGGAAACAGGCCATCCTTTGTGCCCAACTCCCTCTGCCGGGCACCAGGCCTCGGCCACCGACAATCCCAAACGGAACAGGATTTCTTCCAGATGCAAGCTGCCACAAGCTGGAAGCCTGGCTTCCCATGGAGGGCCAAAGGCCTCCTACAAACTGACATCAGGCACCTGGGCAGCTGACTTTACTTACCCCTGGAAACAGGCCATCCTGTGTGCCCAACTCCCTCTGCCGGGCACCAGGCCTCGGCCACCTACGATCCCAAACGGAACAGGATTTCTTCAAGATGCAAGCTACCACAAGCTGGAAGACTGGCAGCTCTTGGAGGGCCAAAGGCCTCCTACAAACTGACATCAGGCACCTGAGTAGCTGACTTTACTTACCCCTGGAAACAGGCCATCATTTGTGCCCAACTCCCTCTGCCGGGCACCTGGCCTCGGCCACCTACAATCCCGAATGGAACAGGATTTCTTCCAGATGCAAGCTGCCACAAACTGGAAGACTAGTTTCCCTTGAAGGGCCAAAGGCCTCCTACAAACTGACATCAGGCACCTGGGCAGCTGACTTTACTTACCTCTGAAAACAGGCCATCATTTGTGCCCAACTCCCTCTGCCGGCACCAGGCGTCGGCCACCTACAATCCCGAACGAAAAAGGATTTCTTCCAGATGCAAGGTGCCACAAACTGGAAGACTAGCTTCCCTAGGAGGGCCAAAGGCCTCCTACAAACTGACATCAGGCACCTGGGCAGCTAACTTTACTTACCCCTGGAAACAGGCCATCATTTGTTCCCAACTCCCTTTGCCGGGCAACTGGCCTCGGCCACCTACAATCCCGAACGGAACAGGATTTCTTCCAGATGCAAGCTGCCACAAGCTGGAAGCCTGGCTTCCCATGGAAGGCCAAGGCCTGCTACAAACTGATTCAAGGCACCTGGGCAGCTGACTTTACTAACCCCTGGAAACAGGCCATCATTTGTGCCCAACTCCCTCAGCAGGGCACCTGTCCTCGGCCACCTACAATCCCGAACGGAACAGGATTTCTTCCAGATGCAAGCTGCCACAAACTGGAAGATTAGCTTCCCTTGGAGGAAACTTAGACACCTGCAAACTGACATCAGGCACCTGGGCAGCTGACTTTACTTACCCCTGGAAACAGGCCATCATTTGTTCCCTACTCCCTCAGCAGGGCACCCGGCTCCGGCCACCTACAATCCCGAACGGAACAGGATTTCTTCCAGATGCAAGCTGCCACAAGCTGGAAGCCTGGCTTCCCTTGGAGGGCCAAAGGCCTCCTACAAACTGACATCAGGCACCTGGGCTGCTGACTTTACTTACCCCTGGAAACAGGCCATCCTTTGTGCCCAACTCCCTCTGCCGGGCAGCAGGCCTCGGCCACCTACATTCCCAAATAGAACAGGATTTCTTCCAGATGCAAGCAGCCACAAACTGGAAGACTAGCTTCCCTTTGATGGCCAAAGGCCTCCTACAAACTGACACCAAGCACCTGGGCAGCTAACTTTACTTAACCCTGGAAACAGGCCATCCTTTGTTCCCAACTCCTTTAGCCGGACACCAGGCCTCGGCCACCTACGATCCCAAACGGAACAGGATTTCTTCCAGATGCAAGCTGCCACAAGCTGGAAGCCTGGCTGATCTTGGAGGGTCAAAGGCCTCCTACAAACTGACATCAGGCACCTGGGCAGCTGACTTTACTTACCCCTGGAAACAGGCCATCATTTGTGCCCAACTCCCTCTGCCGGGCACCTGGCCTCGGCCACCTACAATACCGAATGGAACAGGATTTCTTCCAGATGCAGGCTGCCACAAACTGGAAGACTAGTTTCCCTTGAAGGGCCAAAGTCCTCCTACAAACTGACATCAGGCACCTGGGCAGCTGACTTTACTTACCCCTGGAAAGAGGCCATCATTTGTGCCCAACTCCCTCTGCCGGGCACCAATCCTCGGCCACCTACAATCCCAAACGGAACAGGATTTCTTCAAGATGCAAGCTGCCACAAGATGGAAGCCTGGCTTCCCATGGAGGGCCAAGGCCTGCTACAAACTGATTCAAGGCACCTGGGCAGCTGACTTTACTAACCCCTGGAAACAGGCCATCATTTGTGCCCAACTCCCTCAGCAGGGCACCTGTCCTCGGCCACCTACAATCCCGAACGGAACAGGATTTCTTCCAGATGCAAGCTGCCACAAACTGGAAGATTAGCTTCCCTTGGAGGAAACTTAGACACCTGCAAACTGACATCAGGCACCTGGGCAGCTGACTTTACTTACCCCTGGAAACAGGCCATCATTTGTTCCCTACTCCCTCAGCAGGGCACCCGGCTCCGGCCACCTACAATCCCGAACGGAACAGGATTTCTTCCAGATGCAAGCTGCCACAAGCTGGAAGCCTGGCTTCCCTTGGTGGGCCAAAAGCCTCCTACAAACTGACATCAGGCACCTGGGCTGCTGACTTTACTTACCCCTGGAAACAGGCCATCATTTGTGCCCAACTCCCTCTGCCGGGCACCTGGCCTCGGCCACCTACAATTCGAACGGAGCAGGATTTCTTCGCGATGCAAGCTGCCACAAACTGGAAGACTAGTTTCCCTTGAAAAGCCAAATGCCTACTACAAACTGACATCAGGCACCTTGGCAGCTGACTTTACTTACCCCTGGAAACAGGTCATCATCATCATTTGTGCCCAACTCCCTCTGCCGGGCACCAGGCCTCGGCCACCGACAATCCCAAACGGAACAGGATTTCTTCCAGATGCAAGCAGCCACAAGCTGGAAGCCTGGCTTCCCTTGGAAGGCCAAAGGCCTCCTACAAACTGACATCAGGCACCTGGGCAGCTGACTTTACTTACCCCTGGAAACAGGCCATCCTTTGTGCCCAACTCTTTCTGCCGGGCACCTGGCCTCGGACACCTACAATCCCGAACGGAACAGGATTACTTCCAGATGCAAGCAGCCACAAGCTGGAAGCCTGCCATCCCATGGAGAAACAATAGCCACCTGCAAACTGACATCAGGCACCTGGGCAGCTGACTTTACTTACCCCTGGAAACAGGCCATCCTTTGTGCCCAACTCCCTCTGCCGGGCACCAGGCCTCGGCCACCGACAATCCCAAACGGAACAGGATTTCTTCCAGATGCAAGCTGCCACAAGCTGGAAGCCTGGCTTCCCATGGAGGGCCAAAGGCCTCCTACAAACTGACATCAGGCACCTGGGCAGCTGACTTTACTTACCCCTGGAAACAGGCCATCCTGTGTGCCCAACTCCCTCTGCCGGGCACCAGGCCTCGGCCACCTACGATCCCAAACGGAACAGGATTTCTTCAAGATGCAAGCTACCACAAGCTGGAAGACTGGCAGCTCTTGGAGGGCCAAAGGCCTCCTACAAACTGACATCAGGCACCTGAGTAGCTGACTTTACTTACCCCTGGAAACAGGCCATCATTTGTGCCCAACTCCCTCTGCCGGGCACCTGGCCTCGGCCACCTACAATCCCGAATGGAACAGGATTTCTTCCAGATGCAAGCTGCCACAAACTGGAAGACTAGTTTCCCTTGAAGGGCCAAAGGCCTCCTACAAACTGACATCAGGCACCTGGGCAGCTGACTTTACTTACCTCTGAAAACAGGCCATCATTTGTGCCCAACTCCCTCTGCCGGCACCAGGCGTCGGCCACCTACAATCCCGAACGAAAAAGGATTTCTTCCAGATGCAAGGTGCCACAAACTGGAAGACTAGCTTCCCTAGGAGGGCCAAAGGCCTCCTACAAACTGACATCAGGCACCTGGGCAGCTAACTTTACTTACCCCTGGAAACAGGCCATCATTTGTTCCCAACTCCCTTTGCCGGGCAACTGGCCTCGGCCACCTACAATCCCGAACGGAACAGGATTTCTTCCAGATGCAAGCTGCCACAAGCTGGAAGCCTGGCTTCCCATGGAGGGCCAAAGGCCTTCTACAAAATGACATCAGGCACCTGGGCAGCTGACTTTACTTACCCCTGGAAACAGGCCATCATTTGTGCCCAAATCTTTCTGCCGGGCACCTGGCCTCAGACACCTACAATCCCGAACGGAACAGGATTTCTTCGCGATGCAAGCTGCCACAATCTGGAAGACTTGCTTGCCTTGGAGGGCCAAAGGCCTCCTACAAACTGACATCAGGCACATGGGCAGCTGACTTTAATTACCCCTGGAAACAGGCCATCCTTTGTTCCCAACTCCCTCTGCCGGGCACCAGGCCTCGGCCACCTACGATCCCAAACGAAACAGGATTTCTTCAAGATGCAAGCTACCACAAGCTGGAAGACTGGCAGCTCTTGGAGGGCCAAAGGCCTCCTACAAACTGACATCAGGCACTTGGGTAGCTGACTTTACTTACCCCTGGAAACAGGCCATCATTTGTGCCCAACTCCCTCTGCCGGGCACCTGGCCTCGGCCACCTACAATCCCGAATGGAACAGGATTTCTTCCAGATGCAAGCTGCCACAAACTGGAAGACTAGTTTCCCTTGAAGGGCCAAAGGCCTCCTACAAACTGACATCAGGCACCTGGGCAGCTGACTTTACTTAGCCCTGGAAACAGGCCATCATTTCTGCCCAACTCCCTCTGCCGGGCACCAGGCCTCGGCCACCTACAATCCCGAACGGAACAGGATTTCTTCAAGATGCAAGCTGCCACAATCTGGAAGCCTGGCTTCCCTTGGAGGGCCAAAGGCCTCCTACAAACTGACATCAGGCACCTGGGCAGCTGACTTTACTTACCCCTGGAAACAGGCCATCCTTTGTGCCCAACTCCCTCTGCCGGGCACCCGGCTTCGGGAACCTACAATCTTGAACGGAATAGGATTTTTTCCAGATGGAATCTTCATTGAACAGGATGACTAGCATCACTTGGAGAGCCAAAGGCCTGCTACAAACTGACATCAGGCACCTGGGCAACTGACTTTACTTACCCCTGGAAACAGGTTCTCATTTGTGCCCAACTCCCACAGCCGGGCACCAGGCCTCGGTCACCTACGATCCCAAACAGAACAGGATTTCTTCCAGATGCAAGCTGCCACAAGCTGGAAGCCTGGCTTCCCATGGAGGGCCAAAGGCCTCCTACAAACTGACATCATGCACCTGGGCAGCTGACTTTACTTACCCCTGGAAACAGGCCATCCTTTGTTCCCAACTCCTGCAGCAGGGCACCAGGCCTCGGCCACCTACAATCCCAAACGGAACAGGATTTCTTCTAGATGCAAGCTGCCACAAGCTGGAAGCCTGGCTTCCCATGGAGGGCCAAAGGCCTGCTACAAACTGATTCAAGGCACCTGGGCAGCTGACTTTACTAATTCCTGGAAACAGGCCATCATTTGTGCCCAACTCCCTCTGCCGGGCACCTGTCCTCGGCCACCTACAATCCCGAACGGAACAGGATTTCTTCCAGATGCAAGCTGCCACAAACTGGAAGATTAGCTTCCCTTGGAGGGCCAAAGGCCTGCTACAAACTGACATCAGGCACCTGGGCAACTGACTTTACTTACCCCTGGAAACAGGCCATCCTTTGTGCCCAACTCCCTCTGCCGGGCACCAGGCCTCGGCCACCTACAATCCCGAACGGAACAGGATTATTTCCAGATGCAAGCAGCCACAAGCTGGAAGCCTGGCTTCCCATGGAGGAACATTAGCCACCTGCAAACTGACATCAGGCACCTGGGCAGCTGACTTTACTTACCCCTGGAAACAGGCCATCATTTGTTCCCTACTCCCTCTGCCGGGCACCTGGCCTCGGCCACCTACAATCCCGAACGGAACAGGATTTCTTCCAGATGCAAGCTGCCACAAGCTGGAAGCCTGGCTTCCCATGGAGGGCCAAAGGCCTGCTACAAACTGACATCAGGCACCTGGGCAGCTGACTTTACTTAGCTCTGGAATGAGGCCATCATTTGTGCCCAACTCCCTCTGCCGGGCACCTGGCCTCGGCCACCTACAATCATGAGCAGAACAGCATTTCTTCAAGATGCAAGCTGCCACAAACTGGAAGACTAGCTTCCCTTGGAGGGCCAAAGGCCTCCTACAAACTGACATCAGGCACCTGGGTATCTGACTTTCCTTACCCCTGGAAACAGGCCATCCTTTGTTCCCAACTCCCTCTGCCGGGCACCTGGCCTCGGCCACCTACAATCCCGAACGGAACAGGATTTCTTCCAGATGCAAGCTGCCACAAACTGGAAGACTAGCTTCCCTTGCAGGGCCAAAGGCCTCCTACAAACTGACATCAGGCACCTGGGCAGCTGACCTTACTTAGCCCTGGAAACAGGCCATCATTTGTGCCCAACTCCCTCTGCCGGGCACCAGGCCTCGGCCACCTACAATCCCAAACGGAACAGGATTTCTTCCAGATGCAAGCTGCCACAAGCTGGAAGCCTGGCTTCCCTTGGAGGGCCAAAGGCCTCTTACAAACTGACATCAGGCACCTGGGCAGCTGACTTTACTTACCCCTGGAAACAGGCCATCCTTTGTGCCCAATTTCCTCTGCCGGGCACCTGGCCTCGGCCACCTACAATCCCGAACGGAACAGGATTTCTTCCAGATGCAAGCTGCCACAAGCTGGAAGCCTGGCTTCCCATGGAGGGCCAAAGGCCTCCTACAAACTGACATCAGGCACCTGGGCAGCTGACTTTACTTACCCCTGGAAACAGTCCATCATTTGTGCCCAACTCCCTCTGCCAGGCACCAGGCCTCGGCCACCTACAATCCCGAGCAGAACAGCATTTCTTCAAGATGCAAGCTGCCACAAACTGGAAGACTAGCTTCCCTTGGAGGGCCAAAGGCCTCCTACCAACTGACACCAGGCACCTGGGCAGCTAACTTTACTTACCCCTGGAAACAGGCCATCCTTTGTTCCCAACTCCCTCTGCCGGGCACCTGGCCTCGGCCACCTACGATCCCGAACGGAACAGGATTTCTTCCAGATGCAAGCAGCCACAAACTGGAAGACTAGCTTCCCTTGGATGGCCAAAGGCCTCCTACAAACGGACACCAAGCACCTGGGCAGCTTACTTTACTTAACCGTGGAAACAGGCCATCCTTTGTTCCCAACTCCTTCAGCCGGACACCAGGCCTCGGCCACCTACGATCCCAAACGGAACAGGATTTCTTCCAGATGCAAGCTGCCACAAACTGGTAGACTAGTTTCCCTTGAAGGGCCAAAGTCCTCCTACAAACTGACATCAGGCACCTGGGCAGCTGACTTTACTTACCCCTGGAAACAGGCCATCATTTGTGCCCAACTCCCTCTGCCGGGCACCAGGCCTCGGCCACCTACAATCCCAAACGGAACAGGATTTCTTCCAGATGCAAGCTGCCACAAGCTGGAAGCCTGGCTTCCCATGGAGGGCCAAAGGCCTCCTACAAACTGACATCAGGCACCTGGGCAGCTGACTTTACTTACCTCTGGAAACAGTCCATCATTTGTGCCCAACTCCCTCTGCCAGGCACCAGGCCTCGGCCACCTACAATCCCGAGCAGAACAGCATTTCTTCAAGATGCAAGCTGCCACAAACTGGAAGACTAGCTTCCCTTGGAGGGCCAAAGGCCTCCTACCAACTGACACCAGGCACCTGGGCAGCTAACTTTACTTACCCCTGGAAACAGGCCATCCTTTGTTCCCAACTCCCTCTGCCGGGCACCTGGCCTCGGCCACCTACGATCCCGAACGGAACAGGATTTCTTCCAGATGCAAGCAGCCACTAACTGGAAGACTAGCTTCCCTTGGATGGCCAAAGGCCTCCTACAAAGGGACACCAAGCACCTGGGCAGCTTACTTTACTTAACCGTGGAAACAGGCCATCCTTTGTTCCCAACTCCTTCAGCCGGACACCAGGCCTCGGCCACCTACGATCCCAAACGGAACAGGATTTCTTCCAGATGCAAGCTGCCACAAGCTGGAAGCCTGGCTGCTCTTGGAGGGTCAAAGGCCTCCTACAAACTGACATCAGGCACCTGGGCAGCTGACTTTACTTACCCCTGGAAACAGGCCATCTTTGTGCCCAACTCCCTCTGTCAGGCACCAGGCCTCGGCCACCTATAATCCCGAATGGACAGGATTTCTTCCAGATGCAAGCTGCCACAAGCTGGAAGACTGGCTTCCCTTGGAGGGCCAAAGGCCTCCTACAAACTGACATCAGGCACCTGGGCAGCTGACTTTACTTACCCCTGGAAACAGGCCATCATTTGTGCCCAACTCTTTGTGCCGGGCACCTGGCCTTGGACACCTACAATCCCGAACGGAACAGGATTTCTTCGCGATGCAAGCTGCCACAATCTGGAAGACTTACTTGCCTTGGAGGGCCAAAGGCCTCCTAAAAACTGACATCAGGCACCTGGGCAGCTGACTTTACTTACCCCTGGAAACAGGCCATCCTTTGTTCCCAACTCCCTCTGCCGGGCACCAGGCCTCGGCCACCTACGATCCCAAACGGAACAGGATTTCTTCAAGATGCAAGCTACCACAAGCTGGAAGACTGGCAGCTCTTGGAGGGCCAAAGGCCTCCTACAAACTGACATCAGGCACCTGAGTAGGTGACTTTACTTACCCCTGGAGACAGGCCATCATTTGTGCCCAACTCCCTCTGCCGGGCACCTGTCCTCGGCCACCTACAATCCCGAATGGAACAGGATTTCTTCCAGATGCAAGCTGCCACAAACTGGAAGACTAGTTTCCCTTGAAGGGCCAAAGGCCTCCTACAAACTGACATCAGGCACCTGGGCAGCTGACTTTACTTACCCCTGGAAACAGGCCATCATTTGTGCCCAACTCCCTCTGCCGGGCACCAGGCCTCGGCCACCTACAATCCCAAACGGAACAGGATTTCTTCAAGATGCAAGGTGCCACAAACTGGAAGACTGGCTTCCCTTGGAGGGCCAAAGGCCTCCTACAAACTGACATCAGGCACCTGGGCAGCTGACTTTACTTACCCCTGGAAACAGGCCATCCTTTGTGCCCAACTCCCTCTGCCGGGCACCCGGCTTCGGGAACCTACTATCTTGAACGGAATAGGATTTTTTCCAGATGGAAGCTGCATTGAACAGGAAGACTAGCATCACTTGGAGAGCCAAAGGCCTGCTACAAACTGACATCAGGCACCTGGGCAGCTGACTTTACTTACCCCTGGAAACAGGTTCTCATTTGTGCCCAACTCCCACAGCCGGGCACCAGGCCTCGGTCACCTACGATCCCAAACGGAACAGGATTTCTTCCAGATGCAAGCTGCCACAAGCTGGAAGCCTGGCTTCCCATGGAGGGCCAAAGGCCTCCTACAAACTGACATCAGGCACCTGGGCAGCTGACTTTACTTACCCCTGGAAACAGGCCATCCTTTGTTCCCAATTCCTGCAGCAGGGCACCAGGCCTCAGCCACCTACAATCCCAAACGGAACAGGATTTCTTCAAGATGCAAGCTGCCACAAGCTGGAAGCCTGGCTTCCCATGGAGGGCCAAAGGCCTGCTACAAACTGATTCAAGGCACCTGGGCAGCTGACTTTACTAACCTTTGGAAACAGGCCATCATTTGTGCCCAACTCCCTCTGCCGGGCACCTGTCCTCGGCCACCTACAATCCCGAACGGAACAGGATTTCTTCCAGATGCAAGCTGCCACTAACTGGAAGATTAGCTTCCCTTGGAGGGCCAAAGGCCTGCTACAAACTGACATCAGGCACCTGGGCAGCTGACTTTACTTACCCCTGGAAACAGGCCATCCTTTGTGCCCAACTCCCTCTGCCGGGCACCAGGCCTCGGCCACCTACAATCCCGAACGTAACAGGATTATTTCCAGATGCAAGCAGCCACAAGCTGGAAGCCTGGCTTCCCATGGAGGAACATTAGCCACCTGAAAACTGACATCAGGCACCTGGGCAGCTGACTTTACTTACCCCTGGAAACAGGCCATAATTTGTTCCCTACTCCCTCAGCAGGGCACCCGGCTCCGGCCACCTACAATCCCGAACGGAACAGGATTTCTTCAAGATGCAAGCTGCCACAAGCTGGAAGCCTGGCTTCCCTTGGAGGGCCAAAGGCCTCCTACAAACTGACATCAGGCACCTGGGCAGCTGACTTTACTTACCCCTGGAAACAGGCCATCCTTTGTGCCCAACTCCCTCTGCCGGGCACCTGGCCTCGGCCACCTACAATCCTGAACGGAACAGGATTTCTTCGCGATGCAAGCTGCCACAAACTGGAAGACTAGTTTCCCTTGAAAAGTCAAATGCATACTACAAACTGACATCAGGCACCTGGGCAGCTGACTTTACTTACCCCTGGAAACAGGTCATCATCATCATTTGTGCCCAACTCCCTCTGCCGGGCACCAGGCCTCGGCCACCGACAATCCCAAACGGAACAGGATTTCTTCCAGATGCAAGCTGCCACAAGCTGGAAGCCTGGCTTCCCTTGGAGGGCCAAAGGCCTCCTACAAACTGACATCAGGCACCTGGGCAGCTGACTTTACTTACCGCTGGAAACAGGCCATCCCTTGTGCCCAATTTCCTCTGCCGGGCACCTGGCCTCGGCCACCTACAATCCCGAACGGAACAGGATTTCTTCCAGATGCAAGCTGCCATAACCTGGAAGCCTGGCTTCCCATGGAGGGCCAAAGGCCTGCTACAAACTGAAATCAGGCACCTGGGCATCTGACTTTACTTACCCCTGGAAACAGGCCATCATTTGTTCCCAACTCCCTCTGCCAGGCACGTGGCCTCGGCCACCTACAATCCCGAGCAGAACAGCATTTCTTCCAGATGCAAGCAGCCACAAACTGGAAGACTAGCTTCCCTTGGATGGCCAAAGGCCTCCTACAAACTGACACCAAGCACCTGGGCAGCTAACTTTACTTAACCCTGGAAACAGGCCATCCTTTGTTCCCAACTCCTTTAGCCGGACACCAGGCCTCGGCCACCTACGATCCCAAACGGAACAGGATTTCTTCCAGATGCAAGCTGCCACAAGCTGGAAGCCTGGCTGCTCTTGGAGGGTCAAAGGCCTCCTACAAACTGACATCAGGCACCTGGGCAGCTGACTTTACTTACCCCTGGAAACAGGCCATCATTTGTGCCCAACTCCCTCTGCCGGGCACCTGGCCTCGGCCACCTACAATACCGAATGGAACAGGATTTCTTCCAGATGCAGGCTGCCACAAACTGGAAGACTAGTTTCCCTTGAAGGGCCAAAGTCCTCCTACAAACTGACATCAGGCACCTGGGCAGCTGACTTTACTTACCCCTGGAAAGAGGCCATCATTTGTGCCCAACTCCCTCTGCCGGGCACCAGGCCTCGGCCACCTACAATCCCAAACGGAACAGGATTTCTTCAAGATGCAAGCTGCCACCAGATGGAAGCCTGGCTTCCCATGGAAGGCCAAGGCCTGCTACAAACTGATTCAAGGCACCTGGGCAGCTGACTTTACTAACCCCTGGAAACAGGCCATCATTTGTGCCCAACTCCCTCAGCAGGGCACCTGTCCTCGGCCACCTACAATCCCGAACGGAACAGGATTTCTTCCAGATGCAAGCTGCCACAAACTGGAAGATTAGCTTCCCTTGGAGGAAACTTAGACACCTGCAAACTGACATCAGGCACCTGGGCAGCTGACTTTACTTACCCCTGGAAACAGGCCATCATTTGTTCCCTACTCCCTCAGCAGGGCACCCGGCTCCGGCCACCTACAATCCCGAACGGAACAGGATTTCTTCCAGATGCAAGCTGCCACAAGCTGGAAGCCTGGCTTCCCTTGGAGGGCCAAAGGCCTCCTACAAACTGACATCAGGCACCTGGGCTGCTGACTTTACTTACCCCTGGAAACAGGCCATCCTTTGTGCCCAACTCCCTCTGCCGGGCAGCAGGCCTCGGCCACCTACATTCCCAAATAGAACAGGATTTCTTCCAGATGCAAGCAGCCACAAACTGGAAGACTAGCTTCCCTTTGATGGCCAAAGGCCTCCTACAAACTGACACCAAGCACCTGGGCAGCTAACTTTACTTAACCCTGGAAACAGGCCATCCTTTGTTCCCAACTCCTTTAGCCGGACACCAGGCCTCGGCCACCTACGATCCCAAACGGAACAGGATTTCTTCCAGATGCAAGCTGCCACAAGCTGGAAGCCTGGCTGATCTTGGAGGGTCAAAGGCCTCCTACAAACTGACATCAGGCACCTGGGCAGCTGACTTTACTTACCCCTGGAAACAGGCCATCATTTGTGCCCAACTCCCTCTGCCGGGCACCAGGCCTCGGCCACCTACAATACCGAATGGAACAGGATTTCTTCCAGATGCAGGCTGCCACAAACTGGAAGACTAGTTTCCCTTGAAGGGCCAAAGTCCTCCTACAAACTGACATCAGGCACCTGGGCAGCTGACTTTACTTACCCCTGGAAAGAGGCCATCATTTGTGCCCAACTCCCTCTGCCGGGCACCAATCCTCGGCCACCTACAATCCCAAACGGAACAGGATTTCTTCAAGATGCAAGCTGCCACAAGATGGAAGCCTGGCTTCCCATGGAGGGCCAAGGCCTGCTACAAACTGATTCAAGGCACCTGGGCAGCTGACTTTACTAACCCCTGGAAACAGGCCATCATTTGTGCCCAACTCCCTCAGCAGGGCACCTGTCCTCGGCCACCTACAATCCCGAACGGAACAGGATTTCTTCCAGATGCAAGCTGCCACAAACTGGAAGATTAGCTTCCCTTGGAGGAAACTTAGACACCTGCAAACTGACATCAGGCACCTGGGCAGCTGACTTTACTTACCCCTGGAAACAGGCCTGGTGCCCGACAGAGGGAGTTGGGCACAAAGATGGCCTGTTTCCAGGGGTAAGTAAAGTCAGCTGCCCAGGTGCCTGATGTCAGTTTGTAGGAGGCCTGTGTCCCTGCAAGGGAAGCTAGTCTTCCAGTTTGTGGCAGCTTGCATCTGGAAGAAATCCTGTTCCGTTCGGGATTGTAGGTGGCCGAGGCCAGGTGCCCGGCAGAGGGAGTTGGGAACAAAGGATGGCCTGTTTCCAGGGGTAAGTAAAGTTAGCTGCCCAGGTGCCTGGTGTCAGTTTGTAGGAGGCCTTTGGCACTCCAAGGGAAGCTAGTCTTCCAGTTTGTGGCAGTTCGCATCTGGAAGAAATCCTGTTCCATTCGGTAGTGTAGGTGGCCGAGGCCAGGTGCCTGGCAGAAGGAGTTGGGCACAAATGATGGACTGTTTCCAGGGGTAAGTAAAGTCAGCTGCCCAGGTGCCTGATGTCAGTTTGTAGGAGGCCTTTGGCCCTCCATGGGAAGCCAGGCTTCCAGCTTGTGGCAGCTTGCATCTGGAAGAAATCCTGTTCCGTTCGGGATTGTAGGTGGCCAAGGCCAGGTTCCCGGCAGAGGAAATTGGGCACAAAGGATGGCCTGTTTCCAGGGGTAAGTAAAGTCAGCGGCCCAGGTGCCTGATGTCAGTTTCTAAGAGGCCTATGGCCCTCCATGGGAAGCCTGGCTTCCAGCTTGTGGCTACATGCATCTGGAAGAAATCCTGTTCCGTTTGGGATTGTAGGTGGCCGAGGCCTGGTGCCCGGCAGAGGGAGTTGGGCACAAAGATGGCCTGTTTCCAGGGCTAAGTAAAGTCAGCTGCCCAGGTGCCTGATGTCAGTTTGTAGGAGGCCTTTGGCCCTGCAAGGGAAGCTAGTCTTCCAGTTTGTGGCAGCTTGCATCTGGAAGAAATCCTGTTCCGTTTGGGATTGTAGGTGGCCGAGGCCAGGTGCCCGGCAGAGGGAGTTGGGCACAAATGATGGCCTGTTTCCAGGGGTAAGTAAAGTTAGTTGCCCAGGTGCCTGATGTCAGTTTGTAGCAGGCCTTTGGCCCTCCATGGGAAGCCTGGCTTCCAGCTTGTGGCAGCTTGCATCTGGAAGAAATGCTGATCCGTTCGGGATTGTAGGTGGCCGAGGCCAGGTGCCCGGCAGAGGGAGTTGGGAACAAAGGATGGCCTGTTTCCAGGGGTAAGTAAAGTTAGCTGCCCAGGTGCCTGATGTCAGTTTGTAGGAGGCCTTAGGCCCTCCAAGGGAAGCTAGTCTTCCAGTTTGTGGCAGGTTGCATCTTGAAGAAATGCTGTTCTGCTCGGGATTGTAGGTGGCCGAGGCCAGGTGCCCGGCAGAGGAAATTGGGCACAAAGGATGGCCTGTTTCCAGGGGTAAGTAAAGTCAGCTGCCCAGGTGCCTGATGTCAGTTTGTAAGAGGCCTTTGGCCCTTCAAGGGAAGCCAGGCTTCCAGCTTGTGGCAGCTTGCATCGCGAAGAAATCCTGTTCCGTTTGGGATTGTAGGTGGCCGAGGCCTGGTGCCCGGCAGAGGGAGTTGGGCACAAAAGATGGCCTGTTTCCAGGGCTAAGTAAGGTCAGCTGCCCAGGTGCCTGATGTCAGTTTGTAGGAGGCCTTTGGCCCTGCAAGGGAAGCTAGTCTTTCAGTTTGTGGCAGCTTGCATCTGGAAGAAATCCTGTTCCGTTCGGGATTGTAGGTGGCCGAGGCCAGGTGCCCGGCAGAGGGAGTTGGGCACAAAGGATGGCCTGTTTCCAGGGGTAAGTAAAGTTAGCTGCCCAGGTGCCTTGAATCAGTTTGTAGGAGGCCTTTGGCCCTCCAAGGGAAGCTAGTCTTCCAGTTTGTGGCAGCTTGCATCTTGAAGAAATGCTGTTCTGCTCATGGTTGTAGGTGGCCGAGGCCAGGTGCCCGGCAGAGGGAGTTGGGCACAAATGATGGCCTCTTTCCAGGGCTAAGTAAAGTCAGCTGCCCAGGTGCCTGATGTCAGTTTGTAGCAGGCCTTTGGCCCTCCATGGGATGCCAGGCTTCCAGCTTGTGGCAGCTTGCATCTGGAAGAAATCCTGTTCCGTTCGGGATTGTAGGTGGCCGAGGCCAGGTGCCCAGCAGAGGGAGTTTGGCACAAATGATGGCCTGTTTCCAGGGGTAAGTAAAGTCAGCTGCCCAGGTGCCTGATGTCAGTTTGTAGGAGGCCTTTGGCCCTTCAAGGGAAACTAGTCTTCCAGTTTGTGGCAGCTTGCATCTGGAAGAAATCCTGTTCCATTCGGGATTGTAGGTGGCCGAGGCCAGGTTCCCGGCAGAGGGAGTTAGGCACAAATGATGGCCTGTTTCCAGGGGTAAGTAAAGTCAGCTGCCCAGGTGCCTGATGTCAGTTTGTAGGAGGCCTTTGACCCTCCAAGAGCAGCCAGGCTTCCAGCTTGTGGCAGCTTGCATCTGGAAGAAATCCTGTTCCGTTTGGGATCGTAGGTGGCCGAGGCCTGGTGTCCGGCTAAAGGAGTTGGGAACAAAGGATGGCCTGTTTCCAGTGGTAAGTAAAGTTAGCTGCCCAGGTGCTTGGTGTCAGTTTGTAGGAGGCCTTTGGCCATGCAAGGGAAGCTAGTCTTCCAGTTTGTGGCTGCTTGCATCTGGAAGAAATCCTGTTCTATTTGGGAATGTAGGTGGCCGAGGCCTGCTGCACGGCTGAGGGAGTTGGGCACAAAGGATGGCCTGTTTCCAGAGGTAAGTAAAGTCAGCTGCCCAGGTGCCTGATGTCAGTGTGTAGGAGGACTTTGGCCCTCCAAGGGAAGTTAGTCTTCCAGTTTGTGGCAGCTTGCATCTGTAAGAAATGCTGTTCTGCTCGGGATTGTAGGTGGCCGAGGCCACGTGCCTGGCAGAGGGAGTTGGGCACAAATGATGGCCTGTTTCCAGGGGTAAGTAAAGTCAGCTGCCCAGGTGCCTGATGTCAGTTTGTAGGAGGCCTTTGGCCCTCCAAGGGAAGCCAGGCTTCCAGCTTGTGGCTGCTTGCATCTGGAAGAAATCCTGTTCCGTTTGGGATTGTCGGTGGCCGAAGACTGGTGCCCGGCAGAGGGAGTTGGGCACAAATGATGATGATGACCTGTTTCCAGGGGTAAGTAAAGTCAGCTGCCCAGGTGCCTGATGTCAGTTTGTAGTAGGCATTTGGCTTTTCAAGGGAAACTAGTCTTCCAGTTTGTGGCAGCTTGCATCGCGAAGAAATCCTGTTCCGTTCGGGATTGTAGGTGGCCGAGGCCACGTGCCCGGCAGAGGGAGTTGGGCACAAAGGATGGCCTGTTTCCAGGGGTAAGTAAAGTCAGCTGCCCAGGTG
>NW_027094740.1:0-59127 GCF_029207755.1 Chamaea fasciata
TCGGTGGCCGAGGCCTGGTGCCCGGCAGAGGGAGTTGGGCACAAATGATGGCCTGTTTCCAGTGGTAAGTAAAGTCAGCTGCCCAGGTGCCTGATGTCAGTTTGTAGTAGGCATTGGCTTTTCAAGGGAAACTAGTCTTCCAGCTGTGGCCGCTTACATCTGGAAGAAATCCTGTTCTGTTTGGGATTGTAGGTGGCCGAGGCCAGGTGCCCGGCAGAGGGAGTTGGGCACAAATGATGGCCTGTTTCCAGGGCTAAGTAAAGTCAGCTGCCCAGGTGCCTGATGTCAGTTTGTAGGAGGCCTTTGGCCCTGTAAGGGAAGCTAGTCTTCCAGTTTGTGGCAGCATGCATCTGGAAGAAATCCTGTTCCGTTCGGGATTGTAGGTGGCCGTGGCCAGGTGCCCGGCAGAGGGAGTTGGGAACAAATGATGGCCTGTTTCCAGGGGTAAGTAAAGTTAGCTGCCCAGGTGCCTGATGTCAGTTTGTAGGAGGCCTTTGGCCCTCCAAAGGAAGCCAGGCTTCCAGCTTGTGGCAGCTTGCATCTGGAAGAAATCCTGTTCCGTTTGGGATTGTCGGTGGCCGATGCCTGGTGCCCGGCAGAGGGAGTTGGGCACAAATGATGGCCTGTTTCCAGGGTTAAGTAAATTCAGCTGCCCAGGTGCCTGATGTCAGTTTGTAGTAGGCATTTGGCTTTTCAAGGGAAACTAGTCTTCCAGCTGTGGCAGCTTGCATCTGGAAGAAATCCTGTTCCATTCGGGATTGTAGGTGGCCGAGGCCAGGTGCCCGGCAGAGGGAGTTGGGCACAAATGATGGCCTGTTTCCAGGGGTAAGTAAAGTCAGCTGCCCAGGTGCCTGATGTCAGTTTGTAGGAGGCCTTTAGCCCTCCTAGAGCAGCCAGGCTTCCGGCTTGTGGTAGCTTGCATCTGGAAGAAATCCTGTTCCGTTCGGGATTATAGGTGGCCGAGGCCAGGTGCCCGGCAGACGGAGTTGGGCACAAAGGATGGCCTGTTTCCATGGGTAAGTAAAGTCAGCTGCCCAGGTGCCTGATGTCAGTTTGTAGGTGGCTATTGTTCCTCCATGGGATGCCAGGCTTCCAGCTTGTGGCAGCTTGCATCTGGAAGAAATGCTGATCCGTTCGGGATTGTAGGTGGCCGAGACCAGGTGCCCGGCAGAGGGAGTTGGGAACATAGGATGGCCTGTTTCCAGGGGTAAGTAAAGTTAGCTGCCCAGGTGCCTGGTGTCAGTTTGTAGGAGGCCTTTGGCCCTCCAAGGGAAGCTAGTCTTCCAGTTTGTGGCAGCTTGCATCTGGAAGAAATTCTGTTGTGCTCGGGAGTGTAGGTGGCCGAGGCCTGGTGCCTGGCAGAGGGAGTTGGGCACAAATGATGGACTGTTTCCAGGGGTAAGTAAAGTCAGCTGCCCAGGTGCCTGATGTCAGTTTGTAGCAGGCCTTTGGCCCTCCATGGGAAGCCAGGCTTCCAGCTTGTGGCAGCTTGCATCTGGAAGAAATCCTGTTCCGTTCGGGATTGTAGGTGGCCGAGGCCAGGTGCCCAGCAGAGGAAATTGGGCACAAAGGATGGCCTGTTTCCAGGGGTAAGTAAAGTCAGCTGCCCAGGTGCCTGATGTCAGTTTGTAGGAGGCCTTTGGCTCTCCAAGGGAAGCCAGGCTTCCAGCTTGTGGAAGCTTGCATCTGGAAGAAATCCTGTTCCGTTTGGGATTGTCAGTGGCCGATGCCTGGTGCCCGGCAGAGGGAGTTGGGCACAAATGATGGCCTGTTTCCAGGGGTAAGTAAATTCAGCTGCCCAGGTGCCTGATGTCAGTTTGTAGTAGGCATTTGGCTTTTCAAGGGAAACTAGTCTTCCAGCTGTGGCAGCTTGCATCTGGAAGAAATCCTGTTCCATTCGGGATTGTAGGTGGCCGAGGCCAGGTGCCCGGCAGAGGGAGTTGGGCACAAATGATGGCCTGTTTCCAGGGGTAAGTAAAGTTAGCTGCCCAGGTGCCTGATGTCAGTTTGTAGGAGGCCTTTGGCCCTCCAAGGCAAGCAAGTCTTCCAGATTGTGGCAGCTTGCATCTGGAAGAAATCCTGTTCCATTCGAATTGTAGGTGGTCGAGGCCAGGTGCCCGGCAGAGGGAGTTGGGCGCAAATGATGGCCTGTTTCCAGGGGTAAGTAAAGTCTGCTGCCCAGGTGCCTGATGTCAGTTTGCAGGTGGCTATTGTTCCTCCATGGGATGCCAGGCTTCCAGCTTGTGGCTGCTTGCATCTGGAAGTAATCCTGTTCCGTTTGGGATTTTAGGTGGCCGAGGCCAGGTGCCCGGCAGAGGGAGTTGGGCAGAAAGGATGGCCTGTTTCCAGGGGTAAGTAAAGTTATCTGCCCAGGTGCCTGATGTCAGTTTGTAGCAGGCCTTTGGCCCTCCAAGGGAAGCAAGTCTTCCAGTTTGTGGCAGCTTGCATCTTGAAGAAATGCTGTTCTGCTCATGATTGTAGGTGGTCGAGGCCAGGTGCCTGGCAGAGGGAGTTGGGCACAAATGATGGCCTGTTTCCAGGGGTAAGTAAAGTCAGCTGCCCAGGTGCCTGATGTCAGTTTGTAGCAGGCCTTTGGCCCTCCATGGGAAGCCAGGCTTCCAGCTTGTGGCAGCTTGCATCTGGAAGAAATCCTGTTCCGTTCGGCGTTGTAGGTGTCCGGAGCCGGGTGGCCTCCTGAGGGGAGTAGGGAAAAAAGGATGGCCTGTTTCCAGGGGTAAGTTAAGTCAGCTGCCCAGGTGCCTGATGTCAGTTTGTAGGAGGCCTTTGGCCCTCCAAGGGAAGCTAGTCTTCCAGTTTGTGGCAGCATGCATCTGGAAGAAATCCTGTTCCGTTCGGGATTGTAGGTGGCCGAGGCCAGGTGCCCGGCAGAGGGAGTTGGGCACAAATGATAGCCTCTTTCCAGGGGTTAGTAAACTCAGCTGCCCAGGTGTCTGATGTCAGTTTGTAGCAGGCCTTTGGCCCTCTAAGGGAAGCCTGGCTTCCAGCTTGTGGCAGCTTGTATCTGGAAGAAATGCTGTTCCGTTCGAGATTGTTGGTGGCCGAGGCCTGGTGCCCGGCAGAGGGAGTTGGGAACAAAGGATGGCCTGTTTCCAGGGGTAAGTAAAGTTAGCTGCCCAGGTGCCTGGTGTCAGTTTGTAGGAGGCCTTTGGCCCTCCAAGGGAAGCTAGTCTTCCAGTTTGTGGCAGCTTGCATCTGGAAGAAATGCTGTTGTGCTCGGGAGTGTAGGTGGCCGAGGCCTGGTGCCTGGCAGAGGGAGTTGGGCACAAATGATGGACTGTTTCCAGGGCTAAGTAAAGTCAGCTGCCCAGGTGCCTGATGTCAGTTTGTAGCAGGCCTTTGGCCCTCCATGGGAAGCCAGGCTTCCAGCTTGTGGCAGCTTGCATCTGGAAGAAATCCTGTTCCGTTCGGGATTGTAGGTGGCCGAGGCCAGGTGCCCAGCAGAGGAAATTGGGCACAAAGGATGGCCTGTTTCCAGGGGTAAGTAAAGTCAGCTGCCCAGGTGCCTGATGTCAGTTTGTAGGAGGCCTTTGGCCCTCCAAGGGAAGCCAGGCTTCCAGCTTGTGGCAGCTTGCATCTGGAAGAAATGCTGTTCTGTTTGGGATTGTCGGTGGCCGAGGCCTGGTGCCCGGCAGAGGGAGTTGGGCACAAATGATGGCCTGTTTCCAGTGGTAAGTAAAGTCAGCTGCCCAGGTGCCTGATGTCAGTTTGTAGGAGGCATTTGGCTTTTCAAGGGAAACTAGTCTTCCAGCTGTGGCCGCTTGCATCTGGAAGAAATCCTGTTCCATTCGGGATTGTAGGTGCCCGAGGCCAGGTGCCCGGCAGAGGGAGTTGGGCACAAATGATGGCCTGTTTCCAGGGGTAAGTAAAGTCAGCTGCCCAGGTGCCTGATGTCAGTTTGTAGGAGGCCTTTGGCCCTCCAAGAGCAGCCAGGCTTCCAGCTTGTGGTAGCTTGCATCTTGAAGAAATCCTGTTCCGTTTGGGATCGTAGGTGGCCGAGGCCTGGTGCCCGGCTAAGGGAGTTGAGAACAAAGGATGGCCTGTTTCCAGGGGTAAGTGAAGTCAGCTGCCCAGGTGCCTGATGTCAGTTTGTAGGAGGCCTTTGGCCCTCCATGGGAAGCCAGGCTTCCAGCTTGTGGCAGCTTGCATCTGGAAGAAATCCTGTTCCGTTCGGGATTATAGGTGGCCGAGGCCAGGTGCCCGGCAGACGGAGTTGGGCACAAAGGATGGCCTGTTTCCAGGGGTAAGTAAAGTCAGCTGCCCAGGTGCCTGATGTCAGTTTGCAGGTGGCTATTGTTCCTCCATGGGATGCCAGGCTTCCAGCTTGTGGCTGCTTGCATCTGGAAGTAATCCTGTTCCGTTCGGGATTGTAGGTGGCCGAGGCCAGTTGCCCGGCAGAGGGAGTTGGGCACAAAGGATGGCCTGTTTCCAGGGGTAAGTAAAGTTAGCTGCCCAGGTGCCTGATGTCAGTTTGTAGCAGGCCTTTGGCCCTCCAAGGGAAGCAAGTCTTCCAGTTTGTGGCAGCTTGCATCTTGAAGAAATGCTGTTCTGCTCATGATTGTAGGTGGTCGAGGCCAGGTGCCTGGCAGAGGGAGTTGGGCACAAATGATGGCCTGTTTCCAGGGGTAAGTAAAGTCAGCTGCCCAGGTGCCTGATGTCAGTTTGTAGCAGGCCTTTGGCCCTCCATGGGAAGCCAGGCTTCCAGCTTGTGGCAGCTTGCATCTGGAAGAAATCCTGTTCCGTTCGGGATTGTTGGTGGCCGAGGCCTGGTGCCCGGCAGAGGGAGTTGGGAACAAAGGATGGCCTGTTTCCAGGAGTAAGTAAAGTTAGCTGCCCAGGTGCCTGATGTCAGTTTGTAGGAGGCCTTTGGCCCTCCAAGGGAAGCTAGTCTTCCAGTTTGTGGCAGCTTGCATCTTGAAGAAATGCTGTTCTGCTCATGATTGTAGGTGGCCGAGGCCATGTGCCCGGCAGAGGGAGTTGGGCACAAATGATGGCCTGTTTCCAGGGGTAAGTAAAGTCAGCTGCCCAGGTGCCTGATGTCAGTTTGTAGGAGGCCTTTGGCCCTCCATGGGAAGCCAGGCTTCCAGCTTGTGGCAGCTTGCATCTGGAAGAAATCCTGTTCCGTTCGGGATTATAGGTGGCCGAGGCCAGGTGCCCGGCAGAGGGAGTTGGGCACAAAGGATGGCCTGTTTCCAGGGCTAAGTAAAGTCAGCTGCCCAGGTGCCTGATGCCAGTTTGTAGGAGGCCTTTGGCCCTCCAAGGGAAGCCAGGCTTCCAGCTTGTGGCAGCTTGCATCTGGAAGAAATCCTGTTCTGCTTGGGATTGTCGGTGGCCGAGGCCTGGTGCCCGGCAGAGGGAGTTGGGCACAAATGATGGCCTGTTTCCAGTGGTAAGTAAAGTCAGCTGCCCAGGTGCCTGATGTCAGTTTGTAGTAGGCATTTGGCTTTTCAAGGGAAACTAGTCTTCCAGCTGTGGCCGCTTACATCTGGAAGAAATCCTGTTCTGTTTGGGATTGTAGGTGGCCGAGGCCAGGTGCCCGGCAGAGGGAGTTGGGCACAAATGATGGCCTGTTTCCAGGGCTAAGTAAAGTCAGCTGCCCAGGTGCCTGATGTCAGTTTGTAGGAGGCCTTTGGCCCTGTAAGGGAAGCTAGTCTTCCAGTTTGTGGCAGCATGCATCTGGAAGAAATCCTGTTCCGTTCGGGATTGTAGGTGGCCGTGGCCAGGTGCCCGGCAGAGGGAGTTGGGAACAAATGATGGCCTGTTTCCAGGGGTAAGTAAAGTTAGCTGCCCAGGTGCCTGATGTCAGTTTGTAGGAGGCCTTTGGCCCTCCAAAGGAAGCCAGGCTTCCAGCTTGTGGCAGCTTGCATCTGGAAGAAATCCTGTTCCGTTTTGGATTGTCGGTGGCCGATGCCTGGTGCCCGGCAGAGGGAGTTGGGCACAAATGATGGCCTGTTTCCAGGGTTAAGTAAATTCAGCTGCCCAGGTGCCTGATGTCAGTTTGTAGGAGGCATTTGGCTTTTCAAGGGAAACTAGTCTTCCAGCTGTGGCAGCTTGCATCTGGAAGAAATCCTGTTCCATTCGGGATTGTAGGTGGCCGAGGCCAGGTGCCCGGCAGAGGGAGTTGGGCACAAATGATGGCCTGTTTCCAGGGGTAAGTAAAGTCAGCTGCCCAGGTGCCTGATGTCAGTTTGTAGGAGGCCTTTAGCCCTCCTAGAGCAGCCAGGCTTCCGGCTTGTGGTAGCTTGCATCTGGAAGAAATCCTGTTCCGTTCGGGATTATAGGTGGCCGAGGCCAGGTGCCCGGCAGACGGAGTTGGGCACAAAGGATGGCCTGTTTCCATGGGTAAGTAAAGTCAGCTGCCCAGGTGCCTGATGTCAGTTTGTAGGTGGCTATTGTTCCTCCATGGGATGCCAGGCTTCCAGCTTGTGGCAGCTTGCATCTGGAAGAAATGCTGATCCGTTCGGGATTGTAGGTGGCCGAGGCCAGGTGCCCGGCAGAGGGAGTTGGGAACATAGGATGGCCTGTTTCCAGGGGTAAGTAAAGTTAGCTGCCCAGGTGCCTGGTGTCAGTTTGTAGGAGGCCTTTGGCCCTCCAAGGGAAGCTAGTCTTCCAGTTTGTGGCAGCTTGCATCTGGAAGAAATGCTGTTGTGCTCGGGAGTGTAGGTGGCCGAGGCCTGGTGCCTGGCAGAGGGAGTTGGGCACAAATGATGGACTGTTTCCAGGGGTAAGTAAAGTCAGCTGCCCAGGTGCCTGATGTCAGTTTGTAGCAGGCCTTTGGCCCTCCATGGGAAGCCAGGCTTCCAGCTTGTGGCAGCTTGCATCTGGAAGAAATCCTGTTCCGTTCAGGATTGTAGGTGGCCGAGGCCAGGTGCCCAGCAGAGGAAATTGGGCACAAAGGATGGCCTGTTTCCAGGGGTAAGTAAAGTCAGCTGCCCAGGTGCCTGATGTCAGTTTGTAGGAGGCCTTTGGCCCTCCAAGGGAAGCCAGGCTTCCAGCTTGTGGAAGCTTGCATCTGGAAGAAATCCTGTTCCGTTTGGGATTGTCGGTGGCCGATGCCTGGTGCCCGGCAGAGGGAGTTGGGCACAAATGATGGCCTGTTTCCAGGGGTAAGTAAATTCAGCTGCCCAGGTGCCTGATGTCAGTTTGTAGTAGGCATTTGGCTTTTCAAGGGAAACTAGTCTTCCAGCTGTGGCAGCTTGCATCTGGAAGAAATCCTGTTCCATTCGGGATTGTAGGTGGCCGAGGCCAGGTGCCCGGCAGAGGGAGTTGGGCACAAATGATGGCCTGTTTCCAGGGGTAAGTAAAGTCAGCTGCCCAGGTGCCTGATGTCAGTTTGTAGGAGGCCTTTGGCCCTCCAAGGCAAGCAAGTCTTCCAGATTGTGGCTGCTTGCATCTGGAAGAAATCCTGTTCCATTCGGGATTGTAGGTGGTCGAGGCCAGGTGCCCGGCAGAGGGAGTTGGGCGCAAATGATGGCCTGTTTCCAGGGGTAAGTAAAGTCAGCTGCCCAGGTGCCTGATGTCAGTTTGCAGGTGGCTATTGTTCCTCCATGGGATGCCAGGCTTCCAGCTTGTGGCTGCTTGCATCTGGAAGTAATCCTGTTCCGTTTGGGATTTTAGGTGGCCGAGGCCAGGTGCCCGGCAGAGGGAGTTGGGCACAAAGGATGGCCTGTTTCCAGGGGTAAGTAAAGTTATCTGCCCAGGTGCCTGATGTCAGTTTGTAGCAGGCCTTTGGCCCTCCAAGGGAAGCAAGTCT
This sequence comes from Chamaea fasciata, assembly GCF_029207755.1. Taxonomy (NCBI): domain Eukaryota; kingdom Metazoa; phylum Chordata; class Aves; order Passeriformes; family Sylviidae; genus Chamaea; species Chamaea fasciata. The sequence continues at coordinate 7,772 of NW_027094740.1, forward strand.
TCCAGTTTGTGGCAGCTTGCATCTTGAAGAAATGCTGTTCTGCTCATGATTGTAGGTGGTCGAGGCCAGGTGCCTGGCAGAGGGAGTTGGGCACAAATGATGGCCTGTTTCCAGGGGTAAGTAAAGTCAGCTGCCCAGGTGCCTGATGTCAGTTTGTAGCAGGCCTTTGGCCCTCCATGGGAAGCCAGGCTTCCAGCTTGTGGCAGCTTGCATCTGGAAGAAATCCTGTTCCGTTCGGCGTTGTAGGTGTCCGGAGCCGGGTGGCCTCCTGAGGGAGTAGGGAAAAAAGGATGGCCTGTTTCCAGGGGTAAGTAAAGTCAGCTGCCCAGGTGCCTGATGTCAGTTTGTAGGAGGCCTTTGGCCCTCCAAGGGAAGCTAGTCTTCCAGTTTGTGGCAGCATGCATCTGGAAGAAATCCTGTTCCGTTCGGGATTGTAGGTGGCCGAGGCCAGGTGCCCGGCAGAGGGAGTTGGGCACAAATGATAGCCTCTTTCGAGGGGTTAGTAAAGTCAGCTGCCCAGGTGTCTGATGTCAGTTTGTAGCAGGCCTTTGGCCCTCTAAGGGAAGCCTGGCTTCCAGCTTGTGGCAGCTTGTATCTGGAAGAAATGCTGTTCCGTTCGAGATTGTTGGTGGCCGAGGCCTGGTGCCCGGCAGAGGGAGTTGGGAACAAAGGATGGCCTGTTTCCAGGGGTAAGTAAAGTTAGCTGCCCAGGTGCCTGGTGTCAGTTTGTAGGAGGCCTTTGGCCCTCCAAGGGAAGCTAGTCTTCCAGTTTGTGGCAGCTTGCATCTGGAAGAAATGCTGTTTTGCTCGGGAGTGTAGGTGGCCGAGGCCTGGTGCCTGGCAGAGGGAGTTGGGCACAAATGATGGACTGTTTCCAGGGCTAAGTAAAGTCAGCTGCCCAGGTGCCTGATGTCAGTTTGTAGCAGGCCTTTGGCCCTCCATGGGAAGCCAGGCTTCCAGCTTGTGGCAGCTTGCATCTGGAAGAAATCCTGTTCCGTTCGGGATTGTAGGTGGCCGAGGCCAGGTGCCCAGCAGAGGAAATTGGGCACAAAGGATGGCCTGTTTCCAGGGGTAAGTAAAGTCAGCTGCCCAGGTGCCTGATGTCAGTTTGTAGGAGGCCTTTGGCCCTCCAAGGGAAGCCAGGCTTCCAGCTTGTGGCAGCTTGCATCTGGAAGAAATGCTGTTCTGTTTGGGATTGTCGGTGGCCGAGGCCTGGTGCCCGGCAGAGGGAGTTGGGCACAAATGATGGCCTGTTTCCAGTGGTAAGTAAAGTCAGCTGCCCAGGTGCCTGGTGTCAGTTTGTAGGAGGCCTTTGGCCCTCCAAGGGAAGCTAGTCTTCAAGTTTGTGGCAGCTTGCATCTGGAAGAAATGCTGTTCTGTTTGGGATTGTCGGTGGCCGAGGCCTGGTGCCCGGCAGAGGGAGTTGGGCACAAATGATGGCCTGTTTCCAGTGGTAAGTAAAGTCAGCTGCCCAGGTGCCTGATGTCAGTTTGTAGGAGGCATTTGGCTTTTCAAGGGAAACTAGTCTTCCAGCTGTGGCCGCTTGCATCTGGAAGAAATCCTGTTCCATTCGGGATTGTAGGTGGCCGAGGCCAGGTGCCCGGCAGAGGGAGTTGGGCACAAATGATGGCCTGTTTCCAGGGGTAAGTAAAGTCAGCTGCCCAGGTGCCTGATGTCAGTTTGTAGGAGGCCTTTGGCCCTCCAAGAGCAGCCAGGCTTCCAGCTTGTGGTAGCTTGCATCTTGAAGAAATCCTGTTCCGTTCGGGATCGTAGGTGGCCGAGGCCTGGTGCCCGGCTAAGGGAGTTGAGAACAAAGGATGGCCTGTTTCCAGGGGTAAGTGAAGTCAGCTGCCCAGGTGCCTGATGTCAGTTTGTAGGAGGCCTTTGGCCCTCCATGGGAAGCCAGGCTTCCAGCTTGTGGCAGCTTGCATCTGGAAGAAATCCTGTTCCGTTCGGGATTATAGGTGGCCGAGGCCAGGTGCCCGGCAGACGGAGTTGGGCACAAAGGATGGCCTGTTTCCAGGGGTAAGTAAAGTCAGCTGCCCAGGTGCCTGATGTCAGTTTGTAGGAGGCCTTTAGCCCTCCTAGAGCAGCCAGGCTTCCGGCTTGTGGTAGCTTGCATCTGGAAGAAATCCTGTTCCGTTTTGGATTATAGGTGGCCGAGGCCAGGTGCCCGGCAGACGGAGTTGGGCACAAAGGATGGCCTGTTTCCATGGGTAAGTAAAGTCAGCTGCCCAGGTGCCTGATGTCAGTTTGTAGGTGGCTATTGTTCCTCCATGGGATGCCAGGCTTCCAGCTTGTGGCAGCTTGCATCTGGAAGAAATGCTGATCCGTTCGGGATTGTAGGTGGCCGAGGCCAGGTGCCCGGCAGAGGGAGTTGGGAACATAGGATGGCCTGTTTCCAGGGGTAAGTAAAGTTAGCTGCCCAGGTGCCTGGTGTCAGTTTGTAGGAGGCCTTTGGCCCTCCAAGGGAAGCTAGTCTTCCAGTTTGTGGCAGCTTGCATCTGGAAGAAATGCTGTTGTGCTCGGGAGTGTAGGTGGCCGAGGCCTGGTGCCTGGCAGAGGGAGTTGGGCACAAATGATGGACTGTTTCCAGGGGTAAGTAAAGTCAGCTGCCCAGGTGCCTGATGTCAGTTTGTAGCAGGCCTTTGGCCCTCCATGGGAAGCCAGGCTTCCAGCTTGTGGCAGCTTGCATCTGGAAGAAATCCTGTTCCGTTCGGGATTGTAGGTGGCCGAGGCCAGGTGCCCAGCAGAGGAAATTGGGCACAAAGGATGGCCTGTTTCCAGGGGTAAGTAAAGTCAGCTGCCCAGGTGCCTGATGTCAGTTTGTAGGAGGCCTTTGGCCCTCCAAGGGAAGCCAGGCTTCCAGCTTGTGGAAGCTTGCATCTGGAAGAAATCCTGTTCCGTTTGGGATTGTCGGTGGCCGATGCCTGGTGCCCGGCAGAGGGAGTTGGGCACAAATGATGGCCTGTTTCCAGGGGTAAGTAAATTCAGCTGCCCAGGTGCCTGATGTCAGTTTGTAGTAGGCATTTGGCTTTTCAAGGGAAACTAGTCTTCCAGCTGTGGCAGCTTGCATCTGGAAGAAATCCTGTTCCATTCGGGATTGTAGGTGGCCGAGGCCAGGTGCCCGGCAGAGGGAGTTGGGCACAAATGATGGCCTGTTTCCAGGGGTAAGTAAAGTCAGCTGCCCAGGTGCCTGATGTCAGTTTGTAGGAGGCCTTTGGCCCTCCAAGGCAAGCAAGTCTTCCAGATTGTGGCTGCTTGCATCTGGAAGAAATCCTGTTCCATTCGGGATTGTAGGTGGTCGAGGCCAGGTGCCCGGCAGAGGGAGTTGGGCGCAAATGATGGCCTGTTTCCAGGGGTAAGTAAAGTCAGCTGCCCAGGTGCCTGATGTCAGTTTGCAGGTGGCTATTGTTCCTCCATGGGATGCCAGGCTTCCAGCTTGTGGCTGCTTGCATCTGGAAGTAATCCTGTTCCGTTTGGGATTTTAGGTGGCCGAGGCCAGGTGCCCGGCAGAGGGAGTTGGGCACAAAGGATGGCCTGTTTCCAGGGGTAAGTAAAGTTATCTGCCCAGGTGCCTGATGTCAGTTTGTAGCAGGCCTTTGGCCCTCCAAGGGAAGCAAGTCTTCCAGTTTGTGGCAGCTTGCATCTTGAAGAAATGCTGTTCTGCTCATGATTGTAGGTGGTCGAGGCCAGGTGCCTGGCAGAGGGAGTTGGGCACAAATGATGGCCTGTTTCCAGGGGTAAGTAAAGTCAGCTGCCCAGGTGCCTGATGTCAGTTTGTAGCAGGCCTTTGGCCCTCCATGGGAAGCCAGGCTTCCAGCTTGTGGCAGCTTGCATCTGGAAGAAATCCTGTTCCGTTCGGCGTTGTAGGTGTCCGGAGCCGGGTGGCCTCCTGAGGGAGTAGGGAAAAAAGGATGGCCTGTTTCCAGGGGTAAGTAAAGTCAGCTGCCCAGGTGCCTGATGTCAGTTTGTAGGAGGCCTTTGGCCCTCCAAGGGAAGCTAGTCTTCCAGTTTGTGGCAGCATGCATCTGGAAGAAATCCTGTTCCGTTCGGGATTGTAGGTGGCCGAGGCCAGGTGCCCGGCAGAGGGAGTTGGGCACAAATGATAGCCTCTTTCGAGGGGTTAGTAAAGTCAGCTGCCCAGGTGTCTGATGTCAGTTTGTAGCAGGCCTTTGGCCCTCTAAGGGAAGCCTGGCTTCCAGCTTGTGGCAGCTTGTATCTGGAAGAAATGCTGTTCCGTTCGAGATTGTTGGTGGCCGAGGCCTGGTGCCCGGCAGAGGGAGTTGGGAACAAAGGATGGCCTGTTTCCAGGGGTAAGTAAAGTTAGCTGCCCAGGTGCCTGGTGTCAGTTTGTAGGAGGCCTTTGGCCCTCCAAGGGAAGCTAGTCTTCCAGTTTGTGGCAGCTTGCATCTGGAAGAAATGCTGTTTTGCTCGGGAGTGTAGGTGGCCGAGGCCTGGTGCCTGGCAGAGGGAGTTGGGCACAAATGATGGACTGTTTCCAGGGCTAAGTAAAGTCAGCTGCCCAGGTGCCTGATGTCAGTTTGTAGCAGGCCTTTGGCCCTCCATGGGAAGCCAGGCTTCCAGCTTGTGGCAGCTTGCATCTGGAAGAAATCCTGTTCCGTTCGGGATTGTAGGTGGCCGAGGCCAGGTGCCCAGCAGAGGAAATTGGGCACAAATGATGGCCTGTTTCCAGGGGTAAGTAAAGTCAGCTGCCCAGGTGCCTGATGTCAGTTTGTAGGAGGCCTTTGGCCCTCCAAGAGCAGCCAGGCTTCCAGCTTGTGGTAGCTTGCATCTTGAAGAAATCCTGTTCCGTTCGGGATCGTAGGTGGCCGAGGCCTGGTGCCCGGCTAAGGGAGTTGAGAACAAAGGATGGCCTGTTTCCAGGGGTAAGTGAAGTCAGCTGCCCAGGTGCCTGATGTCAGTTTGTAGGAGGCCTTTGGCCCTCCATGGGAAGCCAGGCTTCCAGCTTGTGGCAGCTTGCATCTGGAAGAAATCCTGTTCCGTTCGGGATTATAGGTGGCCGAGGCCAGGTGCCCGGCAGACGGAGTTGGGCACAAAGGATGGCCTGTTTCCAGGGGTAAGTAAAGTCAGCTGCCCAGGTGCCTGATGTCAGTTTGCAGGTGGCTATTGTTCCTCCATGGGATGCCAGGCTTCCAGCTTGTGGCTGCTTGCATCTGGAAGTAATCCTGTTCCGTTCGGGATTGTAGGTGGCCGAGGCCAGTTGCCCGGCAGAGGGAGTTGGGCACAAAGGATGGCCTGTTTCCAGGGGTAAGTAAAGTTAGCTGCCCAGGTGCCTGATGTCAGTTTGTAGCAGGCCTTTGGCCCTCCAAGGGAAGCAAGTCTTCCAGTTTGTGGCAGCTTGCATCTTGAAGAAATGCTGTTCTGCTCATGATTGTAGGTGGTCGAGGCCAGGTGCCCGGCAGAGGGAGTTGGGCACAAATGATGGCCTGTTTCCAGGGGTAAGTAAAGTCGGCTGCCCAGGTGCCTGATGTCAGTTTGTAGCAGGCCTTTGGCCCTCCATGGGAAGCCAGGCTTCCAGCTTGTGGCAGCTTGCATCTGGAAGAAATCCTGTTCCGTTCGGGATTGTTGGTGGCCGAGGCCAGGTGCCCGGCAGAGGAAATTGGGCACAAAGGATGGCCTGTTTCCAGGGGTAAGTAAAGTCAGCTGCCCAGGTGCCTGATGTCAGTTTGTAGGAGGCCTTTGGCCCTCCAAGGGAAGCCAGACTTCCAGCTTGTGGCAGCTTGCATCTGGAAGAAATTCTGTTCCGTTCGGGATTGTAGGTGGCCGAGGCCTGGTGCCCGGCAGAGGGAGTTGGGAACAAAGGATGGCCTGTTTCCAGGAGTAAGTAAAGTTAGATGCCCAGGTGCCTGATGTCAGTTTGTAGGAGGCCTTTGGCCCTCCAAGGGAAGCTAGTCTTCCAGTTTGTGGCAGCTTGCATCTTGAAGAAATGCTGTTCTGCTCATGATTGTAGGTGGCCGAGGCCATGTGCCCGGCAGAGGGAGTTGGGCACAAATGATGGCCTGTTTCCAGGGGTAAGTAAAGTCAGCTGCCCAGGTGCCTGATGTCAGTTTGTAGGAGGCCTTTGGCCCTCCATGGGAAGCCAGGCTTCCAGCTTGTGGCAGCTTGCATCTGGAAGAAATCCTGTTCCGTTCGGGATTATAGGTGGCCGAGGCCAGGTGCCCAGCAGAGGGAGTTGGGCACAAAGGATGGCCTGTTTCCAGGGGTAAGTAAAGTCAGCTGCCCAGGTGCCTGATGTCAGTTTGTAGGAGGCCTTTGGCCCTCCAAGGGAAGCCAGGCTTCCAGCTTGTGGCAGCTTGCATCTGGAAGAAATCCTGTTCTGCTTGGGATTGTCGGTGGCCGAGGCCTGGTGCCCGGCAGAGGGAGTTGGGCACAAAGGATGGCCTGTTTCCAGTGGTAAGTAAAGTCAGCTGCCCAGGTGCCTGATGTCAGTTTGTAGGAGGCATTTGGCTTTTCAAGGGAAACTAGTCTTCCAGCTGTGGCCGCTTGCATCTGGAAGAAATCCTGTTCCATTCGGGATTGTAGGTGGCCGAGGCCAGGTGCCCGGCAGAGGGAGTTGGGCACAAATGATGGCCTGTTTCCAGGGGTAAGTAAAGTCAGCTGCCCAGGTGCCTGATGTCAGTTTGTAGGAGGCCTTTGGCCCTCCAAGAGCAGCCAGGCTTCCAGCTTGTGGTAGCTTGCATCTTGAAGAAATCCTGTTCCGTTTGGGATCGTAGGTGGCCGAGGCCTGGTGCCCGGCTAAGGGAGTTGAGAACAAAGGATGGCCTGTTTCCAGGGGTAAGTGAAGTCAGCTGCCCAGGTGCCTGATGTCAGTTTGTAGGAGGCCTTTGGCCCTCCATGGGAAGCCAGGCTTCCAGCTTGTGGCAGCTTGCATCTGGAAGAAATCCTGTTCCGTTCGGGATTATAGGTGGCCGAGGCCAGGTGCCCGGCAGACGGAGTTGGGCACAAAGGATGGCCTGTTTCCAGGGGTAAGTAAAGTCAGCTGCCCAGGTGCCTGATGTCAGTTTGCAGGTGGCTATTGTTCCTCCATGGGATGCCAGGCTTCCAGCTTGTGGCTGCTTGCATCTGGAAGTAATCCTGTTCCGTTCGGGATTGTAGGTGGCCGAGGCCAGTTGCCCGGCAGAGGGAGTTGGGCACAAAGGATGGCCTGTTTCCAGGGGTAAGTAAAGTTAGCTGCCCAGGTGCCTGATGTCAGTTTGTAGTAGGCATTTGGCTTTTCAAGGGAAACTAGTCTTCCAGCTGTGGCCGCGTACATCTGGAAGAAATCCTGTTCTGTTTGGGATTGTAGGTGGCCGAGGCCAGGTGCCCGGCAGAGGGAGTTGGGCACAAATGATGGCCTGTTTCCAGGGCTAAGTAAAGTCAGCTGCCCAGGTGCCTGATGTCAGTTTGTAGGAGGCCTTTGGCCCTGTAAGGGAAGCTACTCTTCCAGTTTGTGGCAGCATGCATCTGGAAGAAATCCTGTTCCGTTCGGGATTGTAGGTGGCCGTGGCCAGGTGCCCGGCAGAGGGAGTTGGGAACAAATGATGGCCTGTTTCCAGGGGTAAGTAAAGTTAGCTGCCCAGGTGCCTGATGTCAGTTTGTAGGAGGCCTTTGGCCCTCCAAAGGAAGCCAGGCTTCCAGCTTGTGGCAGCTTGCATCTGGAAGAAATCCTGTTCCGTTTGGGATTGTCGGTGGCCGATGCCTGGTGCCCGGCAGAGGGAGTTGGGCACAAATGATGGCCTGTTTCCAGGGTTAAGTAAATTCAGCTGCCCAGGTGCCTGATGTCAGTTTGTAGTAGGCATTTGGCTTTTCAAGGGAAACTAGTCTTCCAGCTGTGGCAGCTTGCATCTGGAAGAAATCCTGTTCCATTCGGGATTGTAGGTGGCCGAGGCCAGGTGCCCGGCAGAGGGAGTTGGGCACAAATGATGGCCTGTTTCCAGGGGTAAGTAAAGTCAGCTGCCCAGGTGCCTGATGTCAGTTTGTAGGAGGCCTTTAGCCCTCCTAGAGCAGCCAGGCTTCCGGCTTGTGGTAGCTTGCATCTGGAAGAAATCCTGTTCCGTTCGGGATTATAGGTGGCCGAGGCCAGGTGCCCGGCAGACGGAGTTGGGCACAAAGGATGGCCTCTTTCCATGGGTAAGTAAAGTCAGCTGCCCAGGTGCCTGATGTCAGTTTGTAGGTGGCTATTGTTCCTCCATGGGATGCCAGGCTTCCAGCTTGTGGCAGCTTGCATCTGGAAGAAATGCTGATCCGTTCGGGATTGTAGGTGGCCGAGGCCAGGTGCCCGGCAGAGGGAGTTGGGAACATAGGATGGCCTGTTTCCAGGGGTAAGTAAAGTTAGCTGCCCAGGTGCCTGGTGTCAGTTTGTAGGAGGCCTTTGGCCCTCCAAGGGAAGCTAGTCTTCCAGTTTGTGGCAGCTTGCATCTGGAAGAAATGCTGTTGTGCTCGGGAGTGTAGGTGGCCGAGGCCTGGTGCCTGGCAGAGGGAGTTGGGCACAAATGATGGACTGTTTCCAGGGGTAAGTAAAGTCAGCTGCCCAGGTGCCTGATGTCAGTTTGTAGCAGGCCTTTGGCCCTCCATGGGAAGCCAGGCTTCCAGCTTGTGGCAGCTTGCATCTGGAAGAAATCCTGTTCCGTTCGGGATTGTAGGTGGCCGAGGCCAGGTGCCCAGCAGAGGAAATTGGGCACAAAGGATGGCCTGTTTCCAGGGGTAAGTAAAGTCAGCTGCCCAGGTGCCTGATGTCAGTTTGTAGGAGGCCTTTGGCCCTCCAAGGGAAGCCAGGCTTCCAGCTTGTGGAAGCTTGCATCTGGAAGAAATCCTGTTCCGTTTGGGATTGTCGGTGGCCGATGCCTGGTGCCCGGCAGAGGGAGTTGGGCACAAATGATGGCCTGTTTCCAGGGGTAAGTAAATTCAGCTGCCCAGGTGCCTGATGTCAGTTTGCAGGTGGCTATTGTTCCTCCATGGGATGCCAGGCTTCCAGCTTGTGGCTGCTTGCATCTGGAAGTAATCCTGTTCCGTTTGGGATTTTAGGTGGCCGAGGCCAGGTGCCCGGCAGAGGGAGTTGGGCACAAAGGATGGCCTGTTTCCAGGGGAAAGTAAAGTTATCTGCCCAGGTGCCTGATGTCAGTTTGTAGCAGGCCTTTGGCCCTCCAAGGGAAGCAAGTCTTCCAGTTTGTGGCAGCTTGCATCTTGAAGAAATGCTGTTCTGCTCATGATTGTAGGTGGTCGAGGCCAGGTCCCTGTCAGAGGGAGTTGGGCACAAATGATGGCCTGTTTCCAGGGGTAAGTAAAGTCAGCTGCCCAGGTGCCTGATGTCAGTTTGTAGCAGGCCTTTGGCCCTCCATGGGAAGCCAGGCTTCCAGCTTGTGGCAGCTTGCATCTGGAAGAAATCCTGTTCCGTTCGGCGTTGTAGGTGTCCGGAGCCGGGTGGCCTCCTGAGGGAGTAGGGAAAAAAGGATGGCCTGTTTCCAGGGGTAAGTAAAGTCAGCTGCCCAGGTGCCTGATGTCAGTTTGTAGGAGGCCTTTGGCCCTCCAAGGGAAGCTAGTCTTCCAGTTTGTGGCAGCATGCATCTGGAAGAAATCCTGTTCCGTTCGGGATTGTAGGTGGCCGAGGCCAGGTGCCCGGCAGAGGGAGTTGGGCACAAATGATAGCCTCTTTCCAGGGGTTAGTAAAGTCAGCTGCCCAGGTGTCTGATGTCAGTTTGTAGCAGGCCTTTGGCCCTCTAAGGGAAGCCTGGCTTCCAGCTTGTGGCAGCTTGTATCTGGAAGAAATACTGTTCCGTTCGAGATTGTTGGTGGCCGAGGCCTGGTGCCCGGCAGAGGGAGTTGGGAACAAAGGATGGCCTGTTTCCAGGGGTAAGTAAAGTTAGCTGCCCAGGTGCCTGGTGTCAGTTTGTAGGAGGCCTTTGGCCCTCCAAGGGAAGCTAGTCTTCCAGTTTGTGGCAGCTTGCATCTGGAAGAAATGCTGTTTTGCTCGGGAGTGTAGGTGGCCGAGGCCTGGTGCCTGGCAGAGGGAGTTGGGCACAAATGATGGACTGTTTCCAGGGCTAAGTAAAGTCAGCTGCCCAGGTGCCTGATGTCAGTTTGTAGCAGGCCTTTGGCCCTCCATGGGAAGCCAGGCTTCCAGCTTGTGGCAGCTTGCATCTGGAAGAAATCCTGTTCCGTTCGGGATTGTAGGTGGCCGAGGCCAGGTGCCCAGCAGAGGAAATTGGGCACAAAGGATGGCCTGTTTCCAGGGGTAAGTAAAGTCAGCTGCCCAGGTGCCTGATGTCAGTTTGTAGGAGGCCTTTGGCCCTCCAAGGGAAGCCAGGCTTCCAGCTTGTGGCAGCTTGCATCTGGAAGAAATGCTGTTCTGTTTGGGATTGTCGGTGGCCGAGGCCTGGTGCCCGGCAGAGGGAGTTGGGCACAAATGATGGCCTGTTTCCAGTGGTAAGTAAAGTCAGCTGCCCAGGTGCCTGGTGTCAGTTTGTAGGAGGCCTTTGGCCCCCCAAGGGAAGCTAGTCTTCCAGTTTGTGGCAGCTTGCATCTGGAAGAAATGCTGTTCTGTTTGGGATTGTCGGTGGCCGAGGCCTGGTGCCCGGCAGAGGGAGTTGGGCACAAATGATGGCCTGTTTCCAGTGGTAAGTAAAGTCAGCTGCCCAGGTGCCTGATGTCAGTTTGTAGGAGGCATTTGGCTTTTCAAGGGAAACTAGTCTTCCAGCTGTGGCCGCTTGCATCTGGAAGAAATCCTGTTCCATTCGGGATTGTAGGTGGCCGAGGCCAGGTGCCCGGCAGAGGGAGTTGGGCACAAATGATGGCCTGTTTCCAGGGGTAAGTAAAGTCAGCTGCCCAGGTGCCTGATGTCAGTTTGTAGGAGGCCTTTGGCCCTCCAAGAGCAGCCAGGCTTCCAGCTTGTGGTAGCTTGCATCTTGAAGAAATCCTGTTCCGTTCGGGATCGTAGGTGGCCGAGGCCTGGTGCCCGGCTAAGGGAGTTGAGAACAAAGGATGGCCTGTTTCCAGGGGTAAGTGAAGTCAGCTGCCCAGGTGCCTGATGTCAGTTTGTAGGAGGCCTTTGGCCCTCCATGGGAAGCCAGGCTTCCAGCTTGTGGCAGCTTGCATCTGGAAGAAATCCTGTTCCGTTCGGGATTATAGGTGGCCGAGGCCAGGTGCCCGGCAGACGGAGTTGGGCACAAAGGATGGCCTGTTTCCAGGGGTAAGTAAAGTCAGCTGCCCAGGTGCCTGATGTCAGTTTGCAGGAGGCTATTGTTCCTCCATGGGATGCCAGGCTTCCAGCTTGTGGCTGCTTGCATCTGGAAGTAATCCTGTTCCGTTCGGGATTGTAGGTGGCCGAGGCCAGTTGCCCGGCAGAGGGAGTTGGGCACAAAGGATGGCCTGTTTCCAGGGGTAAGTAAAGTTAGCTGCCCAGGTGCCTGATGTCAGTTTGTAGCAGGCCTTTGGCCCTCCAAGGGAAGCAAGTCTTCCAGTTTGTGGCAGCTTGCATCTTGAAGAAATGCTGTTCTGCTCATGATTGTAGGTGGTCGAGGCCAGGTGCCTGGCAGAGGGAGTTGGGCACAAATGATGGCCTGTTTCCAGGGGTAAGTAAAGTCAGCTGCCCAGGTGCCTGATGTCAGTTTGTAGCAGGCCTTTGGCCCTCCATGGGAAGCCAGGCTTCCAGCTTGTGGCAGCTTGCATCTGGAAGAAATCCTGTTCCGTTCGGGATTGTTGGTGGCCGAGGCCAGGTGCCCGGCAGAGGAAATTGGGCACAAAGGATGGCCTGTTTCCAGGGGTAAGTAAAGTCAGCTGCCCAGGTGCCTGATGTCAGTTTGTAAGAGGCCTTTGGCCCTCCAAGGGAAGCCAGACTTCCAGCTTGTGGCAGCTTGCATCTGGAAGAAATTCTGTTCCGTTCGGGATTGTAGGTGGCCGAGGCCTGGTGCCCGGCAGAGGGAGTTGGGAACAAAGGATGGCCTGTTTCCAGGAGTAAGTAAAGTTAGATGCCCAGGTGCCTGATGTCAGTTTGTAGGAGGCCTTTGGCCCTCCAAGGGAAGCTAGTCTTCCAGTTTGTGGCAGCTTGCATCTTGAAGAAATGCTGTTCTGCTCATGATTGTAGGTGGCCGAGGCCATGTGCCCGGCAGAGGGAGTTGGGCACAAAGGATGGCCTGTTTCCAGGGGTAAGTAAAGTCAGCTGCCCAGGTGCCTGATGTCAGTTTGTAGGAGGCCTTTGGCCCTCCAAGGGAAGCCAGGCTTCCAGCTTGTGGCAGCTTGCATGTGGAAGAAATCCTGTTCTGCTTGGGATTGTCGGTGGCCGAGGCCTGGTGCCCGGCAGAGGGAGTTGGGCACAAATGATGGCCTGTTTCCAGTGGTAAGTAAAGTCAGCTGCCCAGGTGCCTGATGTCAGTTTGTAGTAGGCATTTGGCTTTTCAAGGGAAACTAGTCTTCCAGCTGTGGCCGCTTACATCTGGAAGAAATCCTGTTCTGTTTGGGATTGTAGGTGGCCGAGGCCAGGTGCCCGGCAGAGGGAGTTGGGCACAAATGATGGCCTGTTTCCAGGGCTAAGTAAAGTCAGCTGCCCAGGTGCCTGATGTCAGTTTGTAGGAGGCCTTTGGCCCTGTAAGGGAAGCTAGTCTTCCAGTTTGTGGCAGCATGCATCTGGAAGAAATCCTGTTCCGTTCGGGATTGTAGGTGGCCGTGGCCAGGTGCCCGGCAGAGGGAGTTGGGCAAAAAGATGGCCTGTTTCCAGGGGTAAGTAAAGACAGCTGCCCAGGTGCCTGATGTCAGTTTGTAGGAGGCCTTTGGCCCTGCAAAGGAAGCTAGTCTTCCAGTTTGTGGCAGCTTGCATCTGGAAGAAATCCTATTCCGTTCGGGATTGTAGGTGGCCGAGGCCAGGTGCCCGGCAGAGGGAGTTGGGAACAAAGGATGGCCTGTTTCCAGGGGTAAGTAAAGTTAGCTGCACAGGTGCCTGATGTCAGTTTGTAGCAGGCCTTTGGCCCTCCATGGGAAGCCAGGCTTCCAGCTTGTGGCAGCTTGCATCCGGAAGAAATCCTGTTCCGTTCGGGATTGTAGGTGGCCGAGGCCAGGTGCCTGGCAGAGGGAGTTGGGCACAAATGATGGCCTGTTTCCAGGGGTAAGTAAAGTCAGCTGCCCAGGTGCCTGATGTCAGTTTGTAGGAGGCCTTTGGCCCTCCAAGGGAAGCCAGGCTTCCAGCTTGTGGCAGCTTGCATCTGGAAGAAATCCTGTTCCGTTTGGGATTGTAGGTGGCCGAGGCCTGGTGCCCGGCAGAGGGAGTTGGGCACAAATGATGGCCAGTTTCCAGGGGTAAGTAAAGTCAGCTGCCCAGGTGCCTAATGTCAGTGTGCAGGTGGCTATTGTTCCTCCATGGGAAGCCAGGCTTCCAGCTTGTGGCTCCTTGCATCTGGGAATAATCCTGTTCCGCTCGGGATTGTAGGTGGCCGAGGCCTGGTGCCCGGCAGAGGGAGTTGGGCACAAAGGATGGCCTGTTTCCAGGGGTAAGTAAAGTCAGCTGCCCAGGTGCCTGATGTCAGCTTGTAGGAGGTCTTTGGCCCTGCAAGGGAAGCTAGTCTTCCAGTTTGTGGCAGCATGCATCTGGAAGAAATCCTGTTCCGTTCGGGATTGTAGGTGGCCGAGGCCAGGTGCCCGGCAGAGGGAGTTGGGAACAAAGGATGGCCTGTTTCCAGGGGTAAGTAAAATTAGCTGCCCAGGTGCCTGATGTCAGTTTGTAGGACGCCTTTGGCCCTCCAAGGGAAGCTTGTCTTCCAGTTTGTGGCAGCATGCATCTGGAAGGAATCCTGTTCCGTTCGGGATTGTAGGTGGCCGAGGCCAGGTGCCCGGCAGAGGGAGTTGGGAACAAAGGATGGCCTGTTTCCAGGGGTAAGTAAAGTTAGCTGCCCAGGTGCCTGATGTCAGTTTGTAGGAGGCCTTTGGCCCTCCAAGGGAAGCTAGTCTTCCAGATTGTGGCAGCTTGCATCTTGAAGAAATGCTGTTCTGCTCATGATAGTAAGTGGCCGAGGCCAGGTGCCCGGCAGAGGGAGTTGGGCACAAATGATGGCCTGTTTCCAGGGGTAAGTAAAGTCAGCTGCCCAGGTGCCTGATGTCAGTTTGTAGGAGGCCTTTGGCCCTCCATGGGAAGCCAGGCTTCCAGCTTGTGGCAGCTTGCATCTGAAAGAAATCCTGTTCCGTTTGGGATTGTAGGTGGCCGAGGCCTGGTGCCCGGCAGAGGGAGTTGGGCACAAATGATGGCCTGTTTCCAGGGGTAAGTAAAGTCAGCTGCCCAGGTGCCTGATGTCAGTTTGTAGCAGGCCTTTGGCCCTTCAAGGGAAACTAGTCTTCCAGATTGTGGCAGCTTGCATCTGGAAGAAATGCTGTTCCATTCGGGATTGTAGGTGGCCGAGGCCAGGTGCCTGGCAGAGGGAGTTGGGCACAAAGGATGGCCTGTTTTTAGGGGTAAGTAAAGTCAGCTGCCCAGGTGCCTGATGTCAGTTTGTAGGAGGCCTTTGGCCCTCCAAGGGAAGCCAGGTTTCCAGCTTGTGGCAGCTTGCATCTGGAAGAAATCCTGTTCCGTTTGGGATTGTAGGTGGCCGAGGCCTGGTGCCCGGCAGAGGGAGTTGGGCACAAATGATGGCCTGTTTCCAGGGGTAAGTAAAGTCAGCTGCCCAGGTGTCTGATGTCAGTTTGTAGTAGGCCTTTGGCTTTTCAAGGGAAACTAGTCTTCCAGTTTGTGGCAGCTTGCATCTGGAAGAAATCCTGTTCCATTCGGGATTGTAGGTGGCCGAGGCCAGGTGCCCGGCAGAGGGAGTTGGGCACAAAGGATGGCCTGTTTCCAGGGGTAAGTAAAGTCAGCTGCCCAGGTGCCTGATGTCAGTTTGTAGGAGGCCTTTGGCCCTCCAAGAGCTGCCAGGCTTCCAGCTTTTGGTAGCTTGCATCTTGAAGAAATCCTGTTCTGTTTGGGATGGTAGGTGGCCGAGGCCTGGTGCCCGGCTAAGGGAGTTGGGAACAAAGAATGGCCTGTTTCCAGGGGTAAGTAAAGTCAGCTGCCCAGGTGCCTGATGTCAGTTTGTAGGAGGCCTTTGGCCCTCCAAGGCAAGCAAGTCTTCCAGATTGTGGCAGCTTGCATTGCGAAGAAATCCTCTTCCGTTCGGGATTGTAGGTGTCCGAGGCCAGGTGCCCGGCAGAAAGAGTTGGGCACAAAGGATGGCCTGTTTCCAGGGGTAAGTAAAGTCAGCTGCCCAGGTGCCTGATGTCAGTTTGTAGGAGGCCTTTGGCCCTGCAAGGGAAGCTAGTCTTCCAGTTTGTGGCAGCTTGCATCTGGAAGAAATCCTATTCCGTTCGGGATTGTAGGTGGCCGAGGCCAGGTGCCCGGCAGAGGGAGTTGGGCACAAATGATGGCCTGTTTCCAGGGGTAAGTAAAGTCAGCTGCCCAGGTGCCTAATGTCAGTGTGCAGGTGGCTATTGTTCCTCCATGGGAAGCCAGGCTTCCAGCTTGTGGCTGCTTGCATCTGGAAATAATCCTGTTCTGCTCGGGATTGTAGGTGGCCGAGGCCTGGTGCCCGGCAGAGGGAGTTGGGCACAAAGGATGGCCTGTTTCCAGGGGTAAGTAAAGTCAGCTGCCCAGGTGCCTGATGTCAGTTTTTAGCAGGCCTTTGGCCCTCTAAGGGAAGCTAGTCTTCCAGTTTGTGGCAGCTTGCATCTGGAAGAAATCCTGTTCCGTTCGGGATTGTAGGTGGCCGAGGCCAGGTGCCCGGCAGAGGGAGTTGGGAACAAAGGATGGCCTGTTTCCAGGGGTAAGTAAAGTTAGCTGCCCAGGTGCCTGATGTCAGTTTGTAGGAGGCCTTTGGCCCTCCAAGGGAAGCTAGTCTTCCAGTTTGTGGCAGTTCGCATCTGGAAGAAATCCTGTTCCATTCGGGAGTGTAGGTGGCCGAGGCCTGGTGCCTGGCAGAGGGAGTTGGGCACAAATGATGGACTGTTTCCAGGGGTAAGTAAAGTCAGCTGCCCAGGTGCCTGATGTCAGTTTGTAGGAGGCCTTTGGCCCTCCATGGGAAGCCCGGCTTCCAGCTTGTGGTAGCTTGCATCTGGAAGAAATCCTGTTTCGTTCGGGATTGTAGGTGGCCGAGGCCAGGTTCCCGGCAGAGGAAATTGGGCACAAAGGATGGCCTGTTTCCAGGGGTAAGTAAAGTCAGCTGCCCAGGTGCCTGATGTCAGTTTGTAAGAGGCCTTTGGCCCTCCAAGGGAAGCCAGGCTTCCAGATTGTGGCTGCTTGCATCTGGAAGAAATCCTGTTCCGTTTGGGATTGTAGGTGGCCGAGGCCTGGTGTCCGGCAGAGGGAGTTGGGCACAAAGATGGCCTGTTTCCAGGGCTAAGTAAAGTCAGCTGCCCAGGTGCCTGATGTCAGTTTGTAGGAGGCCTTTGGCCCTGCAAGGGAAGTATGACTTCCAGTTCGTGGCAGCTTGCATCTCGAAGAAATCCTGTTCCGTTCGGGATTGTAGGTGGCCGAGGCCTGGTGCCCGGCAGAGGGAGTTGGGCACAAATGATGGCCTGTTTCCAGGGGTAAGTAAAGTTAGTTGCCCAGGTGCCTGATGTCAGTTTGTAGGAGGCCTTTGGCCCTCCAAGGGAAGCTAGTCTTCCAGTTCGTGGTAGCTTGCATCTTGAAGAAATGCTGTTCTGCCCATGATTGTAGGTGGCCGAGGCCAGGTGCCCGGCAGAGGGAGTTGGGCACAAATGATGGCCTGTTTCCAGGGGTAAGTAAAGTCAGCTGCCCAGGTGCCTCATGTCAGTTTGTAGCAGGCCTTTGGTACTCCATGGGAAGCCAGGCTTCCAGCTTGTGTCAGCTTGCATCTGGAAGAAATCCTGTTCCGTTTGGGATTGTAGGTGGCCGAGGCCTGGTGCCCGGCAGAGGGAGTTGGGCACAAATGATGGCCTGTTTCCAGGGGTAAGTAAAGTCAGCTGCCCAGGTGCCTGATGTCAGTTTGTAGGAGGCCTTTGGACCTTCAAGGGAAACTAGTCTTCCAGATTGTGGCAGCTTGCATCTGGAAGAAATGCTGTTCCATTCGGGATTGTAGGTGGCCGAGGCCAGGTGCCTGGCAGAGGGAGTTGGGCACAAATGATGGCCTGTTTCCAGGGGTAAGTAAAGTCAGCTGCCCAGGTGCCTGATGTCAGTTTGTAGGAGGCCTTTGGCCCTCCAAGGGAAGCCAGGCTTCCAGCTTGTGGCAGCTTGCATCTGGAAGAAATCCTGTTCCGTTTGGGATTGTAGGTGGCCGAGGCCTGGTGCCCGGCAGAGGGAGTTGGGCACAAATGATGGCCTGTTTCCAGGAGTAAGTAAAGTCAGCTGCCCAGGTGTCTGATGTCAGTTTGTAGTAGGCCTTTGGCTTTTCAAGGGAAACTAGTCTTCCATTTTGTGGCAGCTTGCATCTGGAAGAAATCCTGTTCCGTTCGGGATTGTAGGTGGCCGAGGCCAGGTGCCTGGCATAGGGAGTTGGGCACAAATGATGGCCTGTTTCCAGGGGTAAGTAAAGTCAGCTGCCTAGGTGCCTGATGTCAGTTTGTAGGTGGCCTTTGGCCCTCCAAGTGCTGCCCGGCTTCCAGGTTGTGGCAGGTTGCATCTTGAAGAAATCCAGTTCCGTTTGGGATCGTAGGTGGACGAGGCCTGGTGCCCGGCTAAGGGAGTTGGGAACAAAGAATGGCCTGTTTCCAGGGGTAAGTAAAGTCAGCTGCCCAGGTGCCTGATGTCAGTTTGTAGGAGGCCTTTGGCCCTCCAAGGCAAGCAAGTCTTCCAGATTGTGGCAGCTTGCATCTGGAAGAAATCCTGTTTCGTTCGGGATTGTAGGTGTCCGAGGCCAGGTGCCCGGCAGAGGGAGTTGGGCACAAAGATGGCCTGTTTCCAGGGGTAAGTAAAGTCAGCTGCCCAGGTGTCTGATGTCAGTTTGTAGGAGGCCTTTGGCCCTCCAAGGGAAGCTAGTCTTCCAGTTTGTGGCAGCTTGCATCTGGAAGAAATCCTATTCCGTTCGGGATTGTAGGTGGCCGAGGCCAGGTGCCCGGCAGAGGGAGTTGGGAACAAAGGATGGCCTGTTTCCAGGGGTAAGTAAAGTTAGCTGCACAGGTGCCTGATGTCAGTTTGTAGGAGGCCTTTGGCCCTCCATGGGAAGCCAGGCTTCCAGCTTGTGGCAGCTTGCATCTGGAAGAAATCCTGTTCCGTTCGGGATTGTAGGTGGCCGAGGCCAGGTGCCCGGCAGAGGGAGTTGGGCACAAATGATGGCCTGTTTCCAGGGGTAAGTAAAGTCAGCTGCCCAGGTGCCTGATGTCAGTTTGTAGCAGGCCTTTGGCCCTCCATGGGAAGCCAGGCTTCCAGCTTGTGGCAGCTTGCATCTGGAAGAAATCCTGTTCCGTTCGGGATTGTAGGTGGCCGAGGCCAGGTGCCCGGCAGAGGGAGTTGGGAACAAAGGATGGCCTGTTTCCAGTGGTAAGTAAAGTTAGCTGCCAAGGTGCCTGATGTCAGTTTGTAGGAGGCCTTTGGCCCTCCAAGGGAAGCCAGGCTTCCAGCTTGTGGCAGCTTGCATCTGGAAGAAATCCTGTTCCGTTTGGGATTGTCGGTGGCCGAGGCCTGGTGCCCGGCAGAGGGAGTTGGGCACAAATGATGGCCTGTTTCCAGGGGTAAGTAAATTCAGCTGCCCAGGTGCCTGATGTCAGTTTGTAGTAGGCATTTGGCTTTTCAAGGGAAACTAGTCTTCCAGCTTTGGCAGCTTGCATCTGGAAGAAATCCTGTTCCATTCGGGATTGTAGGTGGCCGAGGCCAGGTGCCCGGCAGAGGGAGTTGGGCACAAATGATGGCCTGTTTCCAGGGGTAAGTAAAGTCAGCTGCCCAGGTGCCTGATGTCAGTTTGTAGGAGGCCTTTGGCCCTCCAAGAGCAGCCAGGCTTCCAGCTTGTGGTAGCTTGCATCTTGAAGAAATCCTGTTCCGTGTGGGATCGTAGGTGGCCGAGGCCAGGTGCCCGGCTAAGGGAGTTGGGCACAAAGGATGGCCTGTTTCCAGGGGTAAGTAAAGTCAGCTGCCCAGGTGCCTGATGTCAGTTTGTAGGAGGCCTTTGGCCCTCCAAGGGAAGCTAGTCTTCCAGTTTGTGGCAGTTCGCATCTGGAAGAAATCCTGTTCCATTCGGGAGTGTAGGTGGCCGAGGCCTGGTGCCTGGCAGAGGGAGTTGGGCACAAATGATGGACTGTTTCCAGGGGTAAGTAAAGTCAGCTGACCAGGTGCCTGATGTCAGTTTGTAGGAGGCCTTTGGCCCTCCATGGGAAGCCAGGCTTCCAGCTTGTGGCAGCTTGCATCTGGAAGAAATCCTGTTCCGTTCGGGATTTGTAGGTGGTAGAGGCCAGGTTCCCGGCAGAGGAAATTGGGCACAAAGGATGGCCTGTTTCCAGGGGTAAGTAAAGTCAGCTGCCCAGGGGCCTGATGTAAGTTTGCAGGTGGCTATTGTTCCTCCATGGGATGCCAGGCTTTCAGCTTGTGGCTGCTTGCATCTGGAAGTAATCCTGTTCCGTTTGGGATCGTAGGTGGCCGAGGCCTGGTGTCCGGCAGAGGGAGTTGGGAACAAAAGATGGCCTGTTTCCAGGGGTAAGTAAAGTTAGCTGCCCAGGTGCTTGGTGTCAGTTTGTAGCAGGCCTTTGGCCCTCCAAGGGAAGCTAGTCTTCCAGTTTGTGGCTGCTTGCATCTGGAAGAAATCCTGTTCTATTTGGGTATGTAGGTGGCCGAGGCCAGGTGCCCGGCAGAGGGAGTTGGGCACAAAGGATGGCCTGTTTCCAGAGGTAAGTAAAGTCAGCTGCCCAGGTGCCTGATGTCAGTTTGTAGGAGGCCTTTGGCCCTCTAAGGGAAGCTAGTCTTCCAGTTGATGGCAGCTTGCATCTGGAAGAAATCCTGTTCCGTTCGGGATTGTAGGTGGCCGAGGCCAGGTGCCCGGCAGAGGGAGCTGGGCACAAAGGATGGCCTGTTTCCAGGGGTAAGTAAAGTTAGCTGCCCAGGTGCCTGATGTCAGTTTGTAGGAGGCCTTTGGCCATCCAAGGGAAGCAAGTCTTTAAGTTTGTGGCAGCTTGCATCTTGAAGAAATCCTGTTCCGTTTGGGATCGTAGGTGGCCGAGGCCAGGTGCCCGGCTAAGGGAGTTGGGCACAAATGATGGCCTGTTTCCAGGGGTAAGTAAAGTCAGCTGCCCAGGTGCCTGATGTCAGTTTGTAGGAGGCCTTTGGCCCTCCAAGGCAAGCAAGTCTTCCAGATTGTGGCAGCTTGCATCTGGAAGAAATCCTGTTCCATTCGGGATTGCAGGTGGCCGAGGCCAGGTGCCCGGCAGAGGGAGTTGGGCACAAATGATGGCCTGTTTCCAGGGGTAAGTAAAGTCAGCTGCCCAGGTGCCTGATGTCAGTTTGTAGGAGGCCTTTGGCCCTCCATGGGAAGCCTGGCTTCCAGCTTGTGGCAGCTTGCATCTGGAAGAAATGCTGATCCGTTCGGGATTGTAGGTGGCCGAGGCCAGGTGTCCGGCAGAGGGAGTTGGGAACAAAGGATGGCCTGTTTCCAGGGGTAAGTAAAGTTAGCTGCCCAGGTGCTTGGTTTCAGTTTGTAGGAGGCCTTTGGCTTTCCAAGGGAAGCTAGTCTTCCAGTTTGTGGCTGCTTGCATCTGGAAGAAATCCTGTTCTATTTGGGAATGTAGGTGGCCGAGGCCTGGTGCCCGGCAGAGGGAGTTGGGCACAAATGATGGCCTGTTTCCAGGGGTAAGTAAAGTCAGCTGCCCAGGTGCCTGATGTAAGTTTGTAGTAGGTATTTGGCTTTTCAAGGGAAACTAGTCTTCCAGCTGTGGCAGCTTGCATCTGGAAGAAATCCTGTTCCATTCGGGATTGTAGGTGGCCGAGGCCAGGTGCCCGGCAGAGGGAGTTGGGCACAAATGATGGCCTGTTTCCAGGGGTAAGTAAAGTCAGCTGCCCAGGTGCCTGATGTCAGTTTGTAGGAGGCCTTTGGCCCTCCAAGGGCAGCCAGGCTTCCAGATTGTGGCAGCTTGCATCTGGAAGAAATCCTGTTCCGTTCGGGATTGTAGGTGGCCGAGGCCAGTTGCCCGGCAGAGGAAATTGGGCACAAAGGATGGCCTGTTTCCAGGGGTAAGTAAAGTCAGCTGCCCAGGTGCCTGATGTCAGTTTGTAGGAGGCCTTTGGCCATCCAAGGGAAGCAAGTCTTTAAGTTTGTGGCAGCTTGCATCTTGAAGAAACGCTGTTCTGCTCATGATTGTAGGTGGTCGAGGCCAGGAGCCCGGCAGAGGGATTTGGGCACAAATGATGGCCTGTTTCCAGGGGTAAGTAAAGTCAGCTGCCCAAATGCCTGATGTCAGTTTGTAGCAGGCCTTTGGCCCTCCATGGGAAGCCAGGCTTCCAGCTTGTGGCAGCTTGCATCTGGAAGAAATCCTGTTCCGTTCGGGATTGTAGGTGGCCGAGGCCAGGTGCCCGGCAGAGGGAGTTGGGAACAAAGGATGGCCTGTTTCCAGTGGTAAGTAAAGTTAGCTGCCAAGGTGCCTGATGTCAGTTTGTAGGAGGCCTTTGGCCCTCCAAGGGAAGCCAGGCTTCCAGCTTGTGGCAGCTTGCATCTGGAAGAAATCCTGTTCCGTTTGGGATTGTAGGTGGCCGAGGCCAGGTTCCCGGCAGAGGGAGTTGGGCACAAAGATGGCCTGTTTCCAGGGGTAAGTAAAGTCAGCTGCCCAGGTGCCTGATGTCAGTTTGTAAGAGGCCTTTGGCCCTCCAAGGGAAGCCAGGCTTCCAGCTTGTGGCTGCTTGCATCTGGAAGAAATCCTGTTCCGTTTGGGATTGTAGGTGGCCGAGGCCTGGTGCCCGGCAGAGGGAGTTGGGCACAAAGATGGCCTGTTTCCAGGGCTAAGTAAAGTCAGCTGCCCAGGTGCCTGATGTCAGTTTGTAGGAGGCCTTTGGCCCTGCAAGGGAAGCTAGACTTCCAGTTTGTGGCAGCTTGCATCTGGAAGAAATCCTGTTCCGTTCGGGATTGTAGGTGGCCGAGGCCTGGTGCCCGGCAGAGGGAGTTGGGCACAAATGATGGCCTGTTTCCAGGGGTAAGTAAAGTTAGTTGCCCAGCTGCCTGATATCAGTTTGTAGGAGGCCTTTGGCCCTCCAAGGGAAGCTAGTCTTCCAGTTTGTGGTAGCTTGCATCTTGAAGAAATGCTGTTCTGCCCATGATTGTAGGTGGCCGAGGCCAGGTGCCCGGCAGAGGGAGTTGGGCACAAATGATGGCCTGTTTCCAGGGGTAAGTAAAGTCAGCTGCCCAGGTGCCTGATGTCAGTTTGTAGGAGGCCTTTGGCCTTCCAAGAGCAGCCAGGCTTCCAGCTTGTGGCAGCTTGCATCTGGAAGAAATCCTGTTCAATTTTGGGATCGTAGGTGGCCGAGGCCTGGTGTCCGGCTAAGGGAGTTGGGAACAAAGGATGGCCTGTTTCCAGGGGTAAGTAAAGTTAGCTGCCCAGGTGCTTGGTTTCAGTTTGTAGGAGGCCTTTGGCTTTTTAAGGGAAGCTAGTCTTCCAGTTTGTGGCAGCTTGCATCTGGAAGAAATCCTGTTCCGTTTGGGATTGTCGGTGGCCGAGGCCTGGTGCCCGGCAGAGGGAGTTGGGCACAAATGATGGCCTGTTTCCAGGGGTAAGTAAAGTCAGCTGCCCAGGTGCCTGATGTCAGTTTGTAGTAGGCATTTGGCTTTTCAAGGGAAACTAGTCTTCCAGCTGTGGCAGCTTGCATCTGGAAGAAATCCTGTTCCATTCGGGATTGTAGGTGGCCGAGGCCAGGTGCCCGGCAGAGGGAGTTGGGCACAAATGATGGCCTGTTTCCAGGGGTAAGTAAAGTCAGCTGCCCAGGTGCCTGATGTCAGTTTGTAGGAGGCCTTTGGCCCTCCATGGGAAGCCTGGCTTCCAGCTTGTGGCAGCTTGCATCTGGAAGAAATGCTGATCCGTTTGGGATTGTAGGTGGCCGACTCCTGGTGCCCGGCAGAGGGAGTTGGGCACAAAGATGGCCTGTTTCCAGGGCTAAGTAAAGTCAGCTGCCCAGGTGCCTGATGTCAGTTTGTAGGAGGCCTTTGGCCCTCCAAGGGAAGCTAGTCTTCCAGTTCGTGGTAGCTTGCATCTTGAAGAAATGCTGTTCTGCCCATGATTGTAGGTGGCCGAGGCCAGGTGCCCGGCAGAGGGAGTTGGGCACAAATGATGGCCTGTTTCCAGGGGTAAGTAAAGTCAGCTGCCCAGGTGCCTCATGTCAGTTTGTAGCAGGCCTTTGGTACTCCATGGGAAGCCAGGCTTCCAGCTTGTGTCAGCTTGCATCTGGAAGAAATCCTGTTCCGTTTGGGATTGTAGGTGGCCGAGGCCTGGTGCCCGGCAGAGGGAGTTGGGCACAAATGATGGCCTGTTTCCAGGGGTAAGTAAAGTCAGCTGCCCAGGTGCCTGATGTCAGTTTGTAGGAGGCCTTTGGACCTTCAAGGGAAACTAGTCTTCCAGATTGTGGCAGCTTGCATCTGGAAGAAATGCTGTTCCATTCGGGATTGTAGGTGGCCGAGGCCAGGTGCCTGGCAGAGGGAGTTGGGCACAAATGATGGCCTGTTTCCAGGGGTAAGTAAAGTCAGCTGCCCAGGTGCCTGATGTCAGTTTGTAGGAGGCCTTTGGCCCTCCAAGGGAAGCCAGGCTTCCAGCTTGTGGCAGCTTGCATCTGGAAGAAATCCTGTTCCGTTTGGGATTGTAGGTGGCCGAGGCCTGGTGCCCGGCAGAGGGAGTTGGGCACAAATGATGGCCTGTTTCCAGGAGTAAGTAAAGTCAGCTGCCCAGGTGTCTGATGTCAGTTTGTAGTAGGCCTTTGGCTTTTCAAGGGAAACTAGTCTTCCATTTTGTGGCAGCTTGCATCTGGAAGAAATCCTGTTCCGTTCGGGATTGTAGGTGGCCGAGGCCAGGTGCCTGGCATAGGGAGTTGGGCACAAATGATGGCCTGTTTCCAGGGGTAAGTAAAGTCAGCTGCCTAGGTGCCTGATGTCAGTTTGTAGGTGGCCTTTGGCCCTCCAAGTGCTGCCCGGCTTCCAGGTTGTGGCAGGTTGCATCTTGAAGAAATCCAGTTCCGTTTGGGATCGTAGGTGGACGAGGCCTGGTGCCCGGCTAAGGGAGTTGGGAACAAAGAATGGCCTGTTTCCAGGGGTAAGTAAAGTCAGCTGCCCAGGTGCCTGATGTCAGTTTGTAGGAGGCCTTTGGCCCTCCAAGGCAAGCAAGTCTTCCAGATTGTGGCAGCTTGCATCTGGAAGAAATCCTGTTTCGTTCGGGATTGTAGGTGTCCGAGGCCAGGTGCCCGGCAGAGGGAGTTGGGCACAAAGATGGCCTGTTTCCAGGGGTAAGTAAAGTCAGCTGCCCAGGTGTCTGATGTCAGTTTGTAGGAGGCCTTTGGCCCTCCAAGGGAAGCTAGTCTTCCAGTTTGTGGCAGCTTGCATCTGGAAGAAATCCTATTCCGTTCGGGATTGTAGGTGGCCGAGGCCAGGTGCCCGGCAGAGGGAGTTGGGAACAAAGGATGGCCTGTTTCCAGGGGTAAGTAAAGTTAGCTGCACAGGTGCCTGATGTCAGTTTGTAGGAGGCCTTTGGCCCTCCATGGGAAGCCAGGCTTCCAGCTTGTGGCAGCTTGCATCTGGAAGAAATCCTGTTCCGTTCGGGATTGTAGGTGGCCGAGGCCAGGTGCCCGGCAGAGGGAGTTGGGCACAAATGATGGCCTGTTTCCAGGGGTAAGTAAAGTCAGCTGCCCAGGTGCCTGATGTCAGTTTGTAGCAGGCCTTTGGCCCTCCATGGGAAGCCAGGCTTCCAGCTTGTGGCAGCTTGCATCTGGAAGAAATCCTGTTCCGTTCGGGATTGTAGGTGGCCGCCGAGGCCAGGTGCCCGGCAGAGGGAGTTGGGAACAAAGGATGGCCTGTTTCCAGTGGTAAGTAAAGTTAGCTGCCAAGGTGCCTGATGTCAGTTTGTAGGAGGCCTTTGGCCCTCCAAGGGAAGCCAGGCTTCCAGCTTGTGGCAGCTTGCATCTGGAAGAAATCCTGTTCCGTTTGGGATTGTCGGTGGCCGAGGCCTGGTGCCCGGCAGAGGGAGTTGGGCACAAATGATGGCCTGTTTCCAGGGGTAAGTAAATTCAGCTGCCCAGGTGCCTGATGTCAGTTTGTAGTAGGCATTTGGCTTTTCAAGGGAAACTAGTCTTCCAGCTTTGGCAGCTTGCATCTGGAAGAAATCCTGTTCCATTCGGGATTGTAGGTGGCCGAGGCCAGGTGCCCGGCAGAGGGAGTTGGGCACAAATGATGGCCTGTTTCCAGGGGTAAGTAAAGTCAGCTGCCCAGGTGCCTGATGTCAGTTTGTAGGAGGCCTTTGGCCCTCCAAGAGCAGCCAGGCTTCCAGCTTGTGGTAGCTTGCATCTTGAAGAAATCCTGTTCCGTTTGGGATCGTAGGTGGCCGAGGCCAGGTGCCCGGCTAAGGGAGTTGGGCACAAAGGATGGCCTGTTTCCAGGGGTAAGTAAAGTCAGCTGCCCAGGTGCCTGATGTCAGTTTGTAGGAGGCCTTTGGCCCTCCAAGGGAAGCTAGTCTTCCAGTTTGTGGCAGTTCGCATCTGGAAGAAATCCTGTTCCATTCGGGAGTGTAGGTGGCCGAGGCCTGGTGCCTGGCAGAGGGAGTTGGGCACAAATGATGGACTGTTTCCAGGGGTAAGTAAAGTCAGCTGACCAGGTGCCTGATGTCAGTTTGTAGGAGGCCTTTGGCCCTCCATGGGAAGCCAGGCTTCCAGCTTGTGGCAGCTTGCATCTGGAAGAAATCCTGTTCCGTTCGGGATTTGTAGGTGGTAGAGGCCAGGTTCCCGGCAGAGGAAATTGGGCACAAAGGATGGCCTGTTTCCAGGGGTAAGTAAAGTCAGCTGCCCAGGGGCCTGATGTAAGTTTGCAGGTGGCTATTGTTCCTCCATGGGATGCCAGGCTTTCAGCTTGTGGCTGCTTGCATCTGGAAGTAATCCTGTTCCGTTTGGGATCGTAGGTGGCCGAGGCCTGGTGTCCGGCAGAGGGAGTTGGGAACAAAAGATGGCCTGTTTCCAGGGGTAAGTAAAGTTAGCTGCCCAGGTGCTTGGTGTCAGTTTGTAGCAGGCCTTTGGCCCTCCAAGGGAAGCTAGTCTTCCAGTTTGTGGCTGCTTGCATCTGGAAGAAATCCTGTTCTATTTGGGTATGTAGGTGGCCGAGGCCAGGTGCCCGGCAGAGGGAGTTGGGCACAAAGGATGGCCTGTTTCCAGAGGTAAGTAAAGTCAGCTGCCCAGGTGCCTGATGTC
Source organism: Chamaea fasciata (assembly GCF_029207755.1). Taxonomy (NCBI): domain Eukaryota; kingdom Metazoa; phylum Chordata; class Aves; order Passeriformes; family Sylviidae; genus Chamaea; species Chamaea fasciata. The sequence goes on from NW_027094740.1 coordinate 34,077, forward strand.
AGTTTGTAGGAGGCCTTTGGCCCTCTAAGGGAAGCTAGTCTTCCAGTTGATGGCAGCTTGCATCTGGAAGAAATCCTGTTCCGTTCGGGATTGTAGGTGGCCGAGGCCAGGTGCCCGGCAGAGGGAGCTGGGCACAAAGGATGGCCTGTTTCCAGGGGTAAGTAAAGTTAGCTGCCCAGGTGCCTGATGTCAGTTTGTAGGAGGCCTTTGGCCATCCAAGGGAAGCAAGTCTTTAAGTTTGTGGCAGCTTGCATCTTGAAGAAATCCTGTTCCGTTTGGGATCGTAGGTGGCCGAGGCCAGGTGCCCGGCTAAGGGAGTTGGGCACAAATGATGGCCTGTTTCCAGGGGTAAGTAAAGTCAGCTGCCCAGGTGCCTGATGTCAGTTTGTAGGAGGCCTTTGGCCCTCCAAGGCAAGCAAGTCTTCCAGATTGTGGCAGCTTGCATCTGGAAGAAATCCTGTTCCATTCGGGATTGCAGGTGGCCGAGGCCAGGTGCCCGGCAGAGGGAGTTGGGCACAAATGATGGCCTGTTTCCAGGGGTAAGTAAAGTCAGCTGCCCAGGTGCCTGATGTCAGTTTGTAGGAGGCCTTTGGCCCTCCATGGGAAGCCTGGCTTCCAGCTTGTGGCAGCTTGCATCTGGAAGAAATGCTGATCCGTTCGGGATTGTAGGTGGCCGAGGCCAGGTGTCCGGCAGAGGGAGTTGGGAACAAAGGATGGCCTGTTTCCAGGGGTAAGTAAAGTTAGCTGCCCAGGTGCTTGGTTTCAGTTTGTAGGAGGCCTTTGGCTTTCCAAGGGAAGCTAGTCTTCCAGTTTGTGGCTGCTTGCATCTGGAAGAAATCCTGTTCTATTTGGGAATGTAGGTGGCCGAGGCCTGGTGCCCGGCAGAGGGAGTTGGGCACAAATGATGGCCTGTTTCCAGGGGTAAGTAAAGTCAGCTGCCCAGGTGCCTGATGTAAGTTTGTAGTAGGTATTTGGCTTTTCAAGGGAAACTAGTCTTCCAGCTGTGGCAGCTTGCATCTGGAAGAAATCCTGTTCCATTCGGGATTGTAGGTGGCCGAGGCCAGGTGCCCGGCAGAGGGAGTTGGGCACAAATGATGGCCTGTTTCCAGGGGTAAGTAAAGTCAGCTGCCCAGGTGCCTGATGTCAGTTTGTAGGAGGCCTTTGGCCCTCCAAGGGCAGCCAGGCTTCCAGATTGTGGCAGCTTGCATCTGGAAGAAATCCTGTTCCGTTCGGGATTGTAGGTGGCCGAGGCCAGTTGCCCGGCAGAGGAAATTGGGCACAAAGGATGGCCTGTTTCCAGGGGTAAGTAAAGTCAGCTGCCCAGGTGCCTGATGTCAGTTTGTAGGAGGCCTTTGGCCATCCAAGGGAAGCAAGTCTTTAAGTTTGTGGCAGCTTGCATCTTGAAGAAACGCTGTTCTGCTCATGATTGTAGGTGGTCGAGGCCAGGAGCCCGGCAGAGGGATTTGGGCACAAATGATGGCCTGTTTCCAGGGGTAAGTAAAGTCAGCTGCCCAGGTGCCTGATGTCAGTTTGTAGCAGGCCTTTGGCCCTCCATGGGAAGCCAGGCTTCCAGCTTGTGGCAGCTTGCATCTGGAAGAAATCCTGTTCCGTTCGGGATTGTAGGTGGCCGAGGCCAGGTGCCCGGCAGAGGGAGTTGGGAACAAAGGATGGCCTGTTTCCAGTGGTAAGTAAAGTTAGCTGCCAAGGTGCCTGATGTCAGTTTGTAGGAGGCCTTTGGCCCTCCAAGGGAAGCCAGGCTTCCAGCTTGTGGCAGCTTGCATCTGGAAGAAATCCTGTTCCGTTTGGGATTGTAGGTGGCCGAGGCCAGGTTCCCGGCAGAGGGAGTTGGGCACAAAGATGGCCTGTTTCCAGGGGTAAGTAAAGTCAGCTGCCCAGGTGCCTGATGTCAGTTTGTAAGAGGCCTTTGGCCCTCCAAGGGAAGCCAGGCTTCCAGCTTGTGGCTGCTTGCATCTGGAAGAAATCCTGTTCCGTTTGGGATTGTAGGTGGCCGAGGCCTGGTGCCCGGCAGAGGGAGTTGGGCACAAAGATGGCCTGTTTCCAGGGCTAAGTAAAGTCAGCTGCCCAGGTGCCTGATGTCAGTTTGTAGGAGGCCTTTGGCCCTGCAAGGGAAGCTAGACTTCCAGTTTGTGGCAGCTTGCATCTGGAAGAAATCCTGTTCCGTTCGGGATTGTAGGTGGCCGAGGCCTGGTGCCCGGCAGAGGGAGTTGGGCACAAATGATGGCCTGTTTCCAGGGGTAAGTAAAGTTAGTTGCCCAGCTGCCTGATATCAGTTTGTAGGAGGCCTTTGGCCCTCCAAGGGAAGCTAGTCTTCCAGTTTGTGGTAGCTTGCATCTTGAAGAAATGCTGTTCTGCCCATGATTGTAGGTGGCCGAGGCCAGGTGCCCGGCAGAGGGAGTTGGGCACAAATGATGGCCTGTTTCCAGGGGTAAGTAAAGTCAGCTGCCCAGGTGCCTGATGTCAGTTTGTAGGAGGCCTTTGGCCTTCCAAGAGCAGCCAGGCTTCCAGCTTGTGGCAGCTTGCATCTGGAAGAAATCCTGTTCAATTTTGGGATCGTAGGTGGCCGAGGCCTGGTGTCCGGCTAAGGGAGTTGGGAACAAAGGATGGCCTGTTTCCAGGGGTAAGTAAAGTTAGCTGCCCAGGTGCTTGGTTTCAGTTTGTAGGAGGCCTTTGGCTTTTTAAGGGAAGCTAGTCTTCCAGTTTGTGGCAGCTTGCATCTGGAAGAAATCCTGTTCCGTTTGGGATTGTCGGTGGCCGAGGCCTGGTGCCCGGCAGAGGGAGTTGGGCACAAATGATGGCCTGTTTCCAGGGGTAAGTAAAGTCAGCTGCCCAGGTGCCTGATGTCAGTTTGTAGTAGGCATTTGGCTTTTCAAGGGAAACTAGTCTTCCAGCTGTGGCAGCTTGCATCTGGAAGAAATCCTGTTCCATTCGGGATTGTAGGTGGCCGAGGCCAGGTGCCCGGCAGAGGGAGTTGGGCACAAATGATGGCCTGTTTCCAGGGGTAAGTAAAGTCAGCTGCCCAGGTGCCTGATGTCAGTTTGTAGGAGGCCTTTGGCCCTCCATGGGAAGCCTGGCTTCCAGCTTGTGGCAGCTTGCATCTGGAAGAAATGCTGATCCGTTTGGGATTGTAGGTGGCCGACTCCTGGTGCCCGGCAGAGGGAGTTGGGCACAAAGATGGCCTGTTTCCAGGGCTAAGTAAAGTCAGCTGCCCAGGTGCCTGATGTCAGTTTGTAGGAGGCCTTTGGCCCTGCAAGGGAAGCTAGACTTCCAGTTTGTGGCAGCTTGCATCTGGAAGAAATCCTGTTCCGTTCGGGATTGTAGGTGGCCGAGGCCAGGTGCCCGGCAGAGGGAGTTGGGCACAAATGATGGCCTGTTTCCAGGGGTAAGTAAAGTTAGTTGCCCAGGTGCCTGATGTCAGTTTGTAGGAGGCCTTTGGCCCTCCAAGGGAAGCTAGTCTTCCAGTTTGTGGCAGCTTGCATCTGGAAGAAATGCTGTTCTGCTCGGGATTGTAGGTGGCCGAGGCCAGGTGCCCGGCAGAGGGAGTTGGGCACAAATAATGGCCTGTTTCCAAGGGTTAGTAAAGTCAGCTGCCCAGGTGTCTGATGTCAGTTTGTAGCAGGCCTTAGGCCCTCCATGGGAAGCCTGGCTTCCAGCTTGTGGCAGCTTGCATCTTGAAGAAATGCTGATCCGTTCGGGATTGTAGGTGGCCGAGGCCAGGTGCCCGGCAGAGGGAGTTGGGAACAAAGGATGGCCTGTTTCCAGGGCTAAGTAAAGTTAGCTGCCCAGGTGCCTGGTGTCAGTTTGTAGGAGGCCTTTGGCCCTCCATGGGAAGCTAGTCTTCCAGTTTGTGGCAGCTTGCATCTTGAAGAAATGCTGTTCTGCTCGGGATTGTAGGTGGCCGAGGCCAGGTGCCCGGCAGAGGAAATTGGGCACAAATGATGGCCTGTTTCCAGGGGTAAGTAAAGTCAGCTGCCCAGGTGCCTGATGTCAGTTTGTAAGAGGCCTTTGGCCCTTCAAGGGAAGCCAGGCTTCCAGCTTGTGGCAGCTTGCATCTGGAAGAAATCCTGTTCCGTTTGGGATTGTAGGTGGCCGAGGCCTGGTGCCCGGCAGAGGGAGATGGGCACAAATGATGGCCTGTTTCCAGGGCTAAGTAAGGTCAGCTGCCCAGGTGCCTGATGTCAGTTTGTAGGAGGCCTTTGGCCCTGCAAGGGAAGCTAGTCTTCCAGTTTGTGGCAGCTTGCATCTGGAAGAAATCCTGTTCCGTTTGGGATTGTAGGTGGCCGAGGCCTGGTGCCCGGCAGAGGGAGTTGGGCACAAAGGATGGCCTGTTTCCAGGGGTAAGTAAAGTTAGCTGCCCAGGTGCCTTGAATCAGTTTGTAGGAGGCCTTTGGCCCTCCAAGGGAAGCTAGTCTTCCAGTTTGTGGCAGCTTGCATCTTGAAGAAATGCTGTTCTGCTCATGATTGTAGGTGGCCGAGGCCAGGTGCCCGGCAGAGGGAGTTGGGCACAAATGATGGCCTCTTTCCAGGGCTAAGTAAAGTCAGCTGCCCAGGTGCCTGATGTCAGTTTGTAGCAGGCCTTTGGCCCTCCATGGGAAGCCAGGCTTCCAGCTTGTGGCAGCTTGCATCTGGCAGAAATCCTGTTCCGTTCGGGATTGTAGGTGGCCGAGGCCAGGTGCCCAGCAGAGGGATTTTGGCACAAATGATGGCCTGTTTCCAGGGGTAAGTAAAGTCAGCTGCCCAGGTGCCTGATGTCAGTTTGTAGGAGGCCTTTGGCCCTCCATGGGAAGCCAAGCTTCCAGCTTGTGGCAGCTTGCATCTGGAAGAAATGCTGTTCCGTTCGGGATTGTAGGTGGCCGAGGCCAGGTGCCCGGCAGAGGGAGTTGGGCACAAAGGATGGCCTGTTTCCAGGGGTAAGTAAAGTCAGCTGCCCAGGTGCCTGATGTCAGTTTGTAGGAGGACTTTGGCCCTTCAAGGGAAACTAGTCTTCCAGTTTGTGGCAGCTTGCATCTGGAAGAAATCCTGTTCCATTCGGGATTGTAGGTGGCCGAGGCCAGGTGACCGGCAGAGGGAGTTGGGCACAAATGATGGCCTGTTTCCAGGGGTAAGTAAAGTCAGCTGCCCAGGTGCCTGATGTCAGTTTGTAGGAGGCCTTTGACCCTCCAAGAGCAGCCAGGCTTCCAGCTTGTGGCAGCTTGCATCTGGAAGAAATCCTGTCCCGTTTGGGATCGTAGGTGGCCGAGGCCTGGTGTCCGGCTAAAGGAGTTGGGAACAAAGGATGGCCTGTTTCCTGGGTTAAGTAAAGTTAGCTGCCCAGGTGCTTGGTGTCAGTTTGTAGGAGGCCTTTGGCCATCCAAGGGAAGCTAGTCTTCCAGTTTGTGGCTGCTTGCATCTGGAAGAAATCCTGTTCTATTTGGGAATGTAGGTGGCCGAGGCCTGCTGCCCGGCAGAGGGAGTTGGGCACAAAGGATGGCCTGTTTCCAGAGGTAAGTAAAGTCAGCTGCCCAGGTGCCTGATGTCAGTTTGTAGGGGGACTTTGGCCCTCTAAGGGAAGCTAGTCTTCCAGTTTGTGGCAGCTTGCATCTGGAAGAAATGCTGTTCTGCTCGGGATTGTAGGTGGCCGAGGCCACGTGCCTGGCAGAGGGAGTTGGGCACAAATGATGGCCTGTTTCCAGGGGTAAGTAAAGTCAGCTGCCCAGGTGCCTGATGTCAGTTTGTAGGAGGCCTTTGGCCCTCCAAGGGAAGCCAGGCTTCCAGCTTGTGGCTGCTTGCATCTGGAAGAAATCCTGTTCCGTTTGGGATTGTCGGTGGCCGAGGCCTGGTGCCCGGTAGAGGGAGTGTGGCACAAATGATGATGATTACCTGTTTCCAGGGGTAAGTAAAGTCAGCTGCCCAGGTGCCTGATGTCAGTTTGTAGTAGGCATTTGGCTTTTCAAGGGAAACTAGTCTTCCAGTTTGTGGCAGCTTGCATCTGGAAGAAATCCTGTTCCGTTCGGGATTGTAGGTGGCCGAGGCCACGTGCCCGGCAGAGGGAGTTGGGCACAAAGGATGGCCTGTTTCCAGGGGTAAGTAAAGTCAGCTGCCCAGGTGCCTGATGTCAGTTTGTAGGAGGCCTTTGGCCCTCCAAGGGAAGCCAGGCTTCCAGCTTGTGGCAGCTTGCATCTGGAAGAAATCCTGTTCCGTTTAGGATTGTAGGTGGCCGGAGCCGGGTGCCCTGCTGAGGAAGTAGAGAACAAATGATGGCCTGTTTCCAGGGGTAAGTAAAGTCAGCTGCCCAGGTGCCTGATGTCAGTTTGCAGGTGGCTAATGTTCCTCCATGGGAAGCCAGGCTTCCAGCTTGTGGCTGCTTGCATCTGGAAATAATCCTGTTCCGTTCGGGATTGTAGGTGGCCGAGGACAGGTGCCCGGCAGAGGGAGTTGGGCACAAATGATGGCCTGTTTCCAAAGTTTAGTAAAGTCAGCTGCCCAGGTGCCTTGAATCAGTTTGTAGCAGGCCTTTGGCCCTCCATGGGAAGCCAGGCTTCCAGCTTGTGGCACCTTGCATCTTGAAGAAATCCTCTTCCGTTTGGGATTGTAGGTGGCCGAGGCCTGGTGCCCTTCTGCAGGAGTTGGGAACAAAGGATGGCCTGTTTCCTGGGGTAAGTAAAGTCAGCTGCCCAGGTGCCTGATGTCAGTTTGTAGGAGGCCTTTGGCCCTCCATGGGAAGCCAGGCTTCCAGCTTGTGGCAGCTTGCATCTGGAAGAAATCCTGTTCCGTTTGGGATCGTAGGTGACCGAGGCCTGGTGCCCGGCTGTAGTAGTTGGGCACAAATGATGGCCTGTTTCCAGGGGTAAGTAAAGTCTGCTGCCCAGGTGCCTGATGTCTGTTTGTAGCAGGCCTTTGGCTCTCCAAGTGATGCCTGTCTTCCTGTTCAATGCAGCTTCCATCTGGAAAAAATCCTATTCCGTTCAAGATTGTAGGTTCCCGAAGCCGGGTGCCCGGCAGAGGGAGTTGGGCACAAAGGATGGCCTGTTTCCAGGGGTAAGTAAAGTCAGCTGCCCAGGTGCCTGATGTCAGTTTGTAGGAGGCCTTTGGCCCTCCAAGGGAAGCCAGTCTTCCAGTTTGTGGCAGCTTGCATCTTGAAGAAATCCTGTTCCGTTCGGGATTGTAGGTGGCCGATGCCTGGTGCCCGGCAGAGGGAGTTGGGCACAAATGATGGCCTGTTTCCAGGGGTAAGTAAAGTCAGCTGCCCAGGTGCCTGATGTCAGTTTGTAGCAGGCCTTTGGCCCTCCATGGGAAGCCAGGCTTCCAGCTTGTGGCAGCTTGCATCTGGAAGAAATCCTGTTCCGTTCGGGATTGTAGGTGGCCGAGGCCATGTGCCCGGCAGAGGGAGTTGGGCACAAATGATGGCCTGTTTCCAGGGGTAAGTAAAGTCAGCTACCCAGGTGCCTGATGTCAGTTTGTAGGAGGCCTTTGGCCCTCCAAGAGATGCCAGTCTTCCAGCTTGTGGTAGCTTGCATCTGGAAGATATCCTGTTCCGTTTGGGATCGTAGCTGGCCGAGGCCAGGTGCCCGGCAGAGGGAGTTGGGAACAAAGGATGGCCTGTTTCCAGGGGTAAGTAAAGTCAGCTGCCCAGGTGCCTGATGTCAGTTTGTAGGAGGCCTTTGGCCCTCCAAGGCAAGCAAGTCTTCCAGATTGTGGCAGCTTGCATCGCGAAGAAATCCTGTTCCGTTCGGGATTGTAGGTGTCCGAGGCCAGGTGCCCGGCAGAAAGAGTTGGGCACAAATGATGGCCTGTTTCCAGGGGTAAGTAAAGTCAGCTGCCCAGGTGCCTGATGTCAGTTTGTAGGAGGCCTTTGGCCCTCCAAGGGAAGCTAGTCTTCCAGTGTGTGGCAGCTTGCATCTGGAAGAAATCCTGTTCCGTTCGGGATTGTAGGTGGCCGAGGCCAGGTGCCCGGCAGAGGGAGTTGGGCACAAATGATGGCCTCTTTCCAGGGGTTAGTAAAGTCAGCTGCCCAGGTGCCTGATGTCAGTTTGTAGGAGGCCTTTGGCCCTCCAAGGGAAGCTAGTCTTCCATTTTGTGGCAGCTTGCATCTGGAAGAAATGCTGTTCTGCTCGGGATTGTAGGTGGCCGAGGCCACGTGCCTGGCAGAGGGAGTTGGGCACAAATGATGGCCTGTTTCCAGGGGTAAGTAAAGTCAGCTGCCCAGGTGCCTGATGTCAGTTTGTAGCAGGCCTTTGGCCCTCCATCGGATGCCAGGCTTCCAGCTTGTGGCTGCTTGCATCTGGAAGTAATCCTGTTCCGTTCGGGATTGTAGGTGTCCGAGGCCAGGTGCCCGGCAGAGGGAGTTGGGCACAAAGGATGGCCTATTTCCAGGGGTAAGTAAAGTCAGCTGCCCAGGTGCCTGATGTCAGTTTGTAGGAGGCCTTTGGCCCTCCAAGAGAAGCCAGTCTTCCAGTTTTTGGCAGCTTGCATCTGGAAGAAATCCTGTTCCATTCGGGATTGTAGGTGGCCGAGGCCAGGTGCCCGGCAGAGGGAGTTGGGCACAAATGATGGCCTGTTTCCAGGGGTTAGTAAAGTCAGCTGCCCAGGTGTCTGATGTCAGTTTGTAGCAGGCCTTTGGCCCTCCATGGGACGCCTGGCTTCCAGCTTGTGGCAGCTTGCATCTGGAAGTAATGCTGTTCTGCTAGGGATTGTAGGTGGCCGAGGCCACGTGCCTGGCAGAGGGAGTTGGGCACAAATGATGGCCTGTTTCCAGGGGTAAGTAAAGTCAGCTGCCCAGGTGCCTGATGTCAGTTTGTAGCAGGCCTTTGGCCCTCCAAGGGATGCCAGGCTTCCAGCTTGTGGCTGCTTGCATCTGGAAGTAATCCTGTTCCGTTTGGGACTGTAGGTGTCCGAGGCCAGGTGCCCGGCAGAAAGAGTTGGGAACAAAGGATGGCCTGTTTCCAGAGGTAAGTAAAGTCAGCTGCCCAGGTGCCTGATGTCAGTTTGTAGGAGGCCTTTGGCCCTCCAAGAGAAGCCAGTCTTCCAGTTTGTGGCAGCTTGCATCTGGAAGAAATCCTGTTCCATTCGGGATTGTAGGTGGCCGAGGCCTGGTGCCCAGCAGAGGGAGTTGGGCACAAAGATGGCCTGTTTCCAAGGGTTAGTAAAGTCAGCTGCCCAGGTGTCTGATGTCAGTTTGTAGCAGGCCTTTGGCCCTCCATGGGAAGCCTGGCTTCCAGCTTGTGGCAGCTTGCATCTGGAAGAAATGCTGATCCGTTCGGGATTGTAGGTGGCCGAGGCCAGGTGCCCGGCAGAGGGAGTTGGGAACAAAGGATGGCCTGTTTCCAGGGGTAAGTAAAGTTAGCTGCCCAGGTGCCTGGTGTCAGTTTGTAGGAGGCCTTTGGCCCTCCAAGGGAAGCTAGTCTTCCAGTTTGTGGCAGCTTGCATCTTGAAGAAATGCTGTTCTGCTGTGGATTGTAGGTGGCCGAGGCCTGGTGCCCGGCAGAGGAAATTGGGCACAAAGGATGGCCTCTTTCCAGGGGTAAGTAAAGTCAGCTGCCCAGGTGCCTGATGTCAGTTTGTAAGAGGCCTTTGGCCCTCCAAGGGAAGCCAGGCTTCCAGCTTGTGGCAGCTTGCATCTGGAAGAAATCCTGCTCCTTTTGGGATTGTAGGTGGCCGAGGCCTGGAGCCCGGCAGAGGGAGTTGGGCACAAATGATGGCCTGTTTCCAGGGCTAAGTAAAGTCAGCTGCCCAGGTGCCTGATGTCAGTTTGTAGGAGGCCTTTGGCCCTGCAAGGGAAGCTAGTCTTCCAGTTTGTGGCAGCTTGCATCTGGAAGAAATCCTGTTCCGTTCGGGATTGTAGGTGGCCGAGGCCTGGTGCCCGGCAGAGGGAGTTGGGCACAAAGGATGGCCTGTTTCCAGGGGTAAGTAAAGTTAGCAGCCCAGGTGCCTTGAATCAGTTTGTAGGAGGCCTTTGGCCCTCCAAGGGAAGCTAGTCTTCCAGTTTGTGGCAGCTTGCATCTTGAAGAAATGCTGTTCTGCTCATGACTGTAGGTGGCCGAGGCCTGGTGCCCGGCAGAGGGAGTTGGGCACAAATGATGGCCTCTTTCCAGGGCTAAGTAAAGTCAGCTGCCCAGGTGCCTGATGTCAGTTTGTAGCAGGCCTTTGGCCCTCCATGGGAAGCCAGGCTTCCAGCTTGTGGCAGCTTGCATCTGGAAGAAATCCTGTTCCGTTCGGGATTGTAGGTGGCCGAGGCCAGGTGCCCAGCAGAGGGAGTTTGGCACAAATGATGGCCTGTTTCCAGGGCTAAGTAAAGTCAGCTGCCCAGGTGCCTGATGTCAGTTTGTAGGAGGCCTTTGGCCCTCCATGGGAAGCCAGGCTTCCAGGTTGTGGCAGCTTGCATCTGGAAGAAATCCTGTTCCGTTTGGGATTGTAGGTGGCCGAGGCCTGGTGCCCGGCAGAGGGAGTTGGGCACAAATGATGGCCTGTTTCCAGGGGTAAGTAAAGTCAGCTGCCCAGGTGCCTGATGTCAGTTTGTAGGAGGACTTTGGCCCTTCAAGGGAAACTAGTCTTCCAGTTTGTGGCAGCTTGCATCTGGAAGAAATCCTGTTCCATTCGGGATTGTAGGTGGCCAAGGCCAGGTGCCCGGCAGAGGGAGTTGGGCACAAATGATGGCCTGTTTCCAGGGGTAAGTAAAGTCAGCTGCCCAGGTGCCTGATGTCAGTTTGTAGGAGGCCTTTGACCCTCCAAGACCAGCCAGGCTTCCAGCTTGTGGCAGCTTGCATCTGGAAGAAATCCTGTTCCGTTTGGGATCGTAGGTGGCCGAGGCCTGGTGTCCGGCTAAAGGAGTTGGGAACAAAGGATGGCCTGTTTCCAGGGTTAAGTAAAGTTAGCAGCCCAGGTGCTTGGTGTCAGTTTGTAGGAGGCCTTTGGCCATGCAAGGGAAGCTAGTCTTCCAGTTTGTGGCTGCTTGCATCTGGAAGAAATCCTGTTCTATTTGGGAATGTAGGTGGCCGAGGCCTGGTGCCCGGCAGAGGGAGTTGGGCACAAAGGATGGCCTGTTTCCAGAGGTAAGTTAAGTCAGCTGCCCAGGTGCCTGATGTCAGTTTGTAGGAGGACTTTGGCCCTCCAAGGGAAGCTAGTCTTCCAGTTTGTGGCAGCTTGCATCTGGAAGAAATGCTGTTCTGCTCGGGATTGTAGGTGGCCGAGGCCACGTGCCTGGCAGAGGGAGTTGGGCACAAATGATGGCCTGTTTCCAGGGGTAAGTAAAGTCAGCTGCCCAGGTGCCTGATGTCAGTTTGTAGGAGGCCTTTGGCCCTCCAAGGGAAGCCAGGCTTCCAGCTTGTGGCTGCTTGCATCTGGAAGAAATCCTGTTCCGTTTGGGATTGTCGGTGGCAGAGGCCTGGTGCCCGGCAGAGGGAGTTGGGCACAAATGATGATGATGACCTGTTTCCAGGGGTAAGTAAAGTCAGCTGCCCAGGTGCCTGATGTCAGTTTGTAGTAGGCATTTGGCTTTTCAAGGGAAACTAGTCTTCCAGTTTGTGGCAGCTTGCATCGCGAAGAAATCCTGTTCCGTTCGGGATTGTAGGTGGCCGAGGCCACGTGCCCGGCAGAGGGAGTTGGGCACAAAGGATGGCCTGTTTCCAGGGGTAAGTAAAGTCAGCTGCCCAGGTGCCTGATGTCAGTTTGTAGGAGGCCTTTGGCCCTCCAAGGGAAGCCAGGCTTCCAGCTTGTGGCAGCTTGCATCTGGAAGAAATCCTGTTCCGTTCGGGATTGTCGGTGGCCGGAGCCGGGTGCCCTGCTGAGGAAGTAGAGAACAAATGATGGCCTGTTTCCAGGGGTAAGTAAAGTCAGCTGCCCAGGTGCCTGATGTCAGTTTGCAGGTGGCTAATGTTCCTCCATGGGAAGCCAGGCTTCCAGCTTGTGGCTGCTTGCATCTGGAAATAATCCTGTTCCGTTCGGGATTGTAGGTGGCCGAGGCCTGGTGCCCGGCAGAGGGAGTGTGGCACAAAGGATGGCCTGCTTCCAGGGGTAAGTAAAGTCAGCTGCCCAGGTGCCTGATGTCAGTTTGTAGCAGGCCTTTGGCCCTCCAAGGAAAGCTAATCTTCCAGTTTGTGGCAGCTTACATCTGGAAGAAATCCTGTTCCGTTCGGGATTGTAGGTGGCCGAGGACAGGTGCCCGGCAGAGGGAGTTGGGCACAAATGATGGCCTGTTTCCAAAGGTTAGTAAAGTCAGCTGCCCAGGTGCCTTGAATCAGTTTGTAGCAGGCCTTTGGCCCTCCATGGGAAGCCAGGCTTCCAGCTTGTGGCAGCTTGCATCTTGAAGAAATCCTCTTCCGTTTGGGATTGTAGGTGGCCGAGGCCTGGTGCCCTGCTGCAGGAGTTGGGCACAAAGGATGGCCTGTTTCCAGGGGTAAGTAAAGTCAGCTGCCCAGGTGCTTGATGTCAGTTTGTAGGAGGCCTTTGGCCCTCCAGGGGAAGGCAGGCTTCCAGCTTGTGGCAGCTTGCATCTGGAAGAAATCCTGTTCCGTTTGGGATCGTAGGTGACCGAGGCCTGGTGCCCGGCTGTGGGAGTTGGGCACAAATTATGGCCTGTTTCCAGGGGTAAGTAAAGTCAGCTGCCCAGGTGCCTGATGTCTGTTTGTAGCAGGCCTTTGGCTCTCCAAGTGATGCTAGTCTTCCTGTTCAATGCAGCTTCCATCTGGAAAAAATCCTATTCCGTTCAAGATTGTAGGTTCCCGAAGCCGGGTGCCCAGCAGAGGGAGTTGGGCACAAAGGATGGCCTGTTTCCAGGGGTAAGTAAAGTCAGCTGCCCAGGTGCCTGATGTCAGTTTGTAGGAGGCCTTTGGCCGTCCAAGGGAAGCCAGTCTTCCAGTTTGTGGCAGCTTGCATCTGTAAGAAATCCTGTCCATTCGGGATTATAGGTGGCCGAGGCCTGGTGCCCGACAGAGGGAGTTGGGCACAAAGATGGCCTGTTTCCAGGGGTAAGTAAAGTCAGCTGCCCAGGTGCCTGATGTCAGTTTGTAGGAGGCCTTTGGCCCTCCAAGGGAAGCTAGTCTTCCAGTTTGTGGCAGCTTGCATCTTGAAGAAATGCTGTTCTGCTCATGATTGTAGGTGGCCGAGGCCAGGTGCCCGGCAGAGGGAGTTGGGCACAAATGATGGCCTGTTTCCAGGGGTAAGTAAAGTCAGCTGCCCAGGTGCCTGATGTCAGTTTGTAGCAGGCCTTTGGCCCTCCATGGGAAGCCAGGCTTCCAGCTTGTGGCAGCTTGCATCTGGAAGAAATCCTGTTCCGTTCGGGATTGTAGGTGGCCGAGGCCAGGTGCCCAGCAGAGGGAGTTTGGCACAAATGATGGCCTGTTTCCAGGGGTAAGTAAAGTCAGCTGCCCAGGTGCCTGATGTCAGTTTGTAGGAGGCCTTTGGCCCTCCATGGGAAGCCAGGCTTCCAGCTTGTGGCAGCTTGCATCTGGAAGAAATCCTGTTCCGTTTGGGATTGTAGGTGGCGGAGGCCTGGTGCCCGGCAGAGGGAGTTGGGCACAAATGATGGCCTGTTTCCAGGGGTAAGTAAAGTCAGCTGCCCAGGTGCCTGATGTCAGTTTGTAGGAGGACTTTGGCCCTTCAAGGGAAACTAGTCTTCCAGTTTGTGGCTGCTTGCATCTGGAAGAAATCCTGTTCCATTCGGGATTGTAGGTGGCCGAGGCCAGGTGCCCGGCAGAGGGAGTTGGGCACAAATGATGGCCTGTTTCCAGGGGTTAGTAAAGTCAGCTGCCCAGGTGCCTGATGTCAGTTTGTAGGAGGCCTTTGACCCTCCAAGAGCAGCCAGGCTTCCAGCTTGTGGCAGCTTTCATCTGGAAGAAATCCTGTTCTGTTTGGGATTGTAGGTGGCCGAGGCCTGGTGCCCGGCAGAGGGAGTTGGGCACAAATGATGGCCTGTTTCCAGGGGTAAGTAAAGTCAGCTGCCCAGGTGCCTGATGTCAGTTTGTAGGAGGACTTTGGCCCTTCAAGGGAAACTAGTCTTCCAGTTTGTGGCAGCTTGCATCTGGAAGAAATCCTGTTCCATTCGGGATTGTAGGTGGCCGAGGCCAGGTGCCCGGCAGAGGGAGTTGGGCACAAATGATGGCCTGTTTCCAGGGGTAAGTAAAGTCAACTGCCCAGGTGCCTGATGTCAGTTTGTAGGAGGCCTTTAACCCTCCAAGAGCAGCCAGGCTTCCAGCTTGTGGCAGCTTGCATCTGGAAGAAATCCTGTTCCGTTTGGGATCGTAGGTGGCCGAGGCCTGGTGTCCGGCTAAAGGAGTTGGGAACAAAGGATGGCCTGTTTCCAGGGTTAAGTAAAGTTAGCTGCCCAGGTGCTTTGTGTCAGTTTGTAGGAGGCCTTTGGCCATCCAAGGGAAGCTAGTCTTCCAGTTTGTGGCTGCTTGCATCTGGAAGAAATCCTGTTCTATTTGGGAATGTAGGTGGCCGAGGCCTGCTGCCCGGCAGAGGGAGTTGGGCACAAAGGATGGCCTGTTTCCAGAGGTAAGTAAAGTCAGCTGCCCAGGTGCCTGATGTCAGTTTGTAGGAGGACTTTGGCCCTCCAAGGGAAGCTAGTCTTCCAGTTTGTGGCAGCTTGCATCTGGAAGAAATGCTGTTCTGCTCGGGATTGTAGGTGGCCGAGGCCACGTGCCTGGCAGAGGGAGTTGGGCACAAATGATGGCCTGTTTCCAGGGGTAAGTAAAGTCAGCTGCCCAGGTGCCTGATGTCAGTTTGTAGGAGGCCTTTGGCCCTCCAAGGGAAGCCAGGCTTCCAGCTTGTGGCTGCTTGCATCTGGAAGAAATCCTGTTCCGTTTGGGATTGTCGGTGGCAGAGGCCTGGTGCCCGGCAGAGGGAGTTGGGCACAAATGATGATGATGACCTGTTTCCAGGGGTAAGTAAAGTCAGCTGCCCAGGTGCCTGATGTCAGTTTGTAGGAGGCATTTGGCTTTTCAAGGGAAACTAGTCTTCCAGTTTGTGGCAGCTTGCATCGCGAAGAAATCCTGTTCCGTTCGGGATTGTAGGTGGCCGAGGCCAGGTGCCCGGCAGAGGGAGTTGGGCACAAAGGATGGCCTGTTTCCAGGGGTAAGTAAAGTCAGCTGCCCAGGTGCCTGATGTCAGTT
Organism: Chamaea fasciata; assembly: GCF_029207755.1. Taxonomy (NCBI): domain Eukaryota; kingdom Metazoa; phylum Chordata; class Aves; order Passeriformes; family Sylviidae; genus Chamaea; species Chamaea fasciata. The sequence goes on from NW_027094740.1 coordinate 49,181, forward strand.
TGTAGGAGGCCTTTGGCCCTCCAAGGGAAGCCAGGCTTCCAGCTTGTGGCAGCTTGCATCTGGAAGAAATCCTGTTCCGTTCGGGATTGTAGGTGGCCGGAGCCGGGTGCCCTGCTGAGGAAGTAGAGAACAAATGATGGCCTGTTTCCAGGGGTAAGTAAAGTCAGCTGCCCAGGTGCCTGATGTCAGTTTGCAGGTGGCTAATGTTCCTCCATGGGAAGCCAGGCTTCCAGCTTGTGGCTGCTTGCATCTGGAAATAATCCTGTTCCGTTCGGGATTGTAGGTGGCCGAGGCCTGGTGCCCGGCAGAGGGAGTTGGGCACAAAGGATGGCCTGCTTCCAAAGGTTAGTAAAGTCAGCTGCCCAGGTGCCTTGAATCAGTTTGTAGCAGGCCTTTGGCCCTCCATGGGAAGCCAGGCTTCCAGCTTGTGGCAGCTTGCATCTTGAAGAAATCCTCTTCCGTTTGGGATTGTAGGTGGCCGAGGCCTGGTGCCCTGCTGCAGGAGTTGGGCACAAATGATGGCCTGTTTCCAGGGGTAAGTAAAGTCAGCTGCCCAGGTGCCTGATGTCAGTTTGTAGGAGGCCTTTGGCCCTCCATGGGAAGGCAGGCTTCCAGCTTGTGGCAGCTTGCATCTGGAAGAAATCCTGTTCCGTTTGGGATCGTAGGTGACCGAGGCCTGGTGCCCGGCTGTGGGAGTTGGGCACAAATTATGGCCTGTTTCCAGGGGTAAGTAAAGTCAGCTGCCCAGGTGCCTGATGTCTGTTTGTAGCAGGCCTTTGGCTCTCCAAGTGATGCTAGTCTTCCTGTTCAATGCAGCTTCCATCTGGAAAAAATCCTATTCCGTTCAAGATTGTAGGTTCCCGAAGCCGGGTGCCCAGCAGAGGGAGTTGGGCACAAAGGATGGCCTGTTTCCAGGGGTAAGTAAAGTCAGCTGTCCAGGTGCCTTATGTCAGTTTGTAGGAGGCCTTTGGCCCTCCAAGGGAAGCCAGTCTTCCAGTTTGTGGCAGCTTGCATCTTGAAGAAATCCTGTTCCGTTCGGGATTGTAGGTGGCCGAGGCCTGGTGCCCGGCAGAGGGAGTTGGGCACAAATGATGGCCTGTTTCCAGGGGTAAGTAAAGTCAGCTGCCCAGGTGCCTGATGTCAGTTTGTAGGAGGCCTTTGGCCCTTCAAGGGAAACTAGTCTTCCAGTTTGTGGCAGCTTGCATCTGGAAGAAATCCTGTTCCATTCGGGATTGTAGGTGGCCGAGGCCAGGTGCCCGGCAGAGGGAGTTGGACACAAATGATGGCCTGTTTCCAGGGGTAAGTAAAGTCAGCTACCCAGGTGCCTGATGTCAGTTTGTAGGAGGCCTTTGGCCCTCCAAGAGCTGCCAGTCTTCCAGCTTGTGGTAGCTTGCGTCTTGAAGAAATCCTGTTCCGTTTGGGATCGTAGGTGGCCGAGGCCAGGTGCCCGGCAGAGGGAGTTGGGAACAAAGGATGGCCTGTTTCCAGGGGTAAGTAAAGTCAGCTGCCCAGGTGCCTGATGTCAGTTTGTAGGAGGCCTTTGGCCCTCCAAGGCAAGCAAGTCTTCCAGATTGTGGCAGCTTGCATCGCGAAGAAATCCTGTTCCGTTCGGAATTGTAGGTGTCCGAGGCCAGGTGCCCGGCAGAAAGAGTTGAGCACAAATGATGGCCTGTTTCCAGGGGTAAGTAAAGTCAGCTGCCCAGGTGCCTGATGTCAGTTTGTAGGAGGCCTTTGGCCCTCCAAGGCAAGCAAGTCTTCCAGATTGTGGCAGCTTGCATCGCGAAGAAATCCTGTTCCGTTCGGAATTTTAGGTGTCCGAGGCCAGGTGCCCGGCAGAAAGAGTTAGGCACAAATGATGGCCTGTTTCCAGGGGTAAGTAAAGTCAGCTGCCCAGGTGCCTGATGTCAGTTTGTAGGAGGCCTTTGTCCCTCCAAGGGAAGCTAGTCTTCCAGTTTGTGGCAGCTTGCATCTTGAAGAAATGCCGTTCTGCTCATGATTGTAGGTGGCCGAGGCCAGGTGCCCGGCAGAGGGAGTTGGGCACAAATGATGGCCTCTTTCCAGGGCTAAGTAAAGTCAGCTGCCCAGGTGCCTGATGTCAGTTTGTAGCAGGCCTTTGGCCCTCCATGGGAAGCCAGGCTTCCAGCTTGTGGCAGCTTGCATCTGGAAGAAATCCTGTTCCGTTCGGGATTGTAGGTGGCCGAGGCCAGGTGCCCAGCAGAGGGAGTTTGGCACAAATGATGGCCTGTTTCCAGGGGTAAGTAAAGTCAGCTGCCCAGGTGCCTGATGTCAGTTTGTAGGAGGCCTTTGGCCCTCCATGGGAAGCCAGGCTTCCAGCTTGTGGCAGCTTGCATCTGGAAGAAATCCTGTTCCGTTTGGGATTGTAGGTGGCGGAGGCCTGGTGCCCGGCAGAGGGAGTTGGGCACAAATGATGGCCTGTTTCCAGGGGTAAGTAAAGTCAGCTGCCCAGGTGCCTGATGTCAGTTTGTAGGAGGACTTTGGCCCTTCAAGGGAAACTAGTCTTCCAGTTTGTGGCAGCTTGCATCTGGAAGAAATCCTGTTCCATTCGGGATTGTAGGTGGCCGAGGCCAGGTGCCCGGCAGAGGGAGTTGGGCACAAATGATGGCCTGTTTCCAGGGGTTAGTAAAGTCAGCTGCCCAGGTGCCTGATGTCAGTTTGTAGGAGGCCTTTGACCCTCCAAGAGCAGCCAGGCTTCCAGCTTGTGGCAGCTTGCATGTGGAAGAAATCCTGTTCTGTTTGGGATTGTAGGTGGCCGAGGCCTGGTGCCCGGCAGAGGGAGTTGGGCACAAATGATGGCCTGTTTCCAGGGGTAAGTAAAGTCAGCTGCCCAGGTGCCTGATGTCAGTTTGTAGGAGGACTTTGGCCATTCAAGGGAAACTAGTCTTCCAGTTTGTGGCAGCTTGCATCTGGAAGAAATCCTGTTCCATTCGGGATTGTAGGTGGCCGAGGCCAGGTGCCCGGCAGAGGGAGTTGGGCACAAATGATGGCCTGTTTCCAGGGGTAAGTAAAGTCAGCTGCCCAGGTGCCTGATGTCAGTTTGTAGGAGGCCTTTAACCCTCCAAGAGCAGCCAGGCTTCCAGCTTGTGGCAGCTTGCATCTGGAAGAAATCCTGTTCCGTTTGGGATCGTAGGTGGCCGAGGCCTGGTGTCCGGCTAAAGGAGTTGGGAACAAAGGATGGCCTGTTTCCAGGGTTAAGTAAAGTTAGCTGCCCAGGTGCTTGGTGTCAGTTTGTAGGAGGCCTTTGGCCATCCAAGGGAAGCTAGTCTTCCAGTTTGTGGCTGCTTGCATCTGGAAGAAATCCTGTTCTATTTGGGAATGTAGGTGGCCGAGGCCTGCTGCCCGGCAAATAGAGTTGGGCACAAAGGATGGCCTGTTTCCAGAGGTAAGTAAAGTCAGCTGCCCAGGTGCCTGATGTCAGTTTGTAGGAGGACTTTGGCCCTCCAAGGGAAGCTAGTCTTCCAGTTTGTGGCAGCTTGCATCTGGAAGAAATGCTGTTCTGCTCGGGATTGTAGGTGGCCGAGGCCACGTGCCTGGCAGAGGGAGTTGGGCACAAATGATGGCCTGTTTCCAGGGGTAAGTAAAGTCAGCTGCCCAGGTGCCTGATGTCAGTTTGTAGGAGGCCTTTGGCCCTCCAAGGGAAGCCAGGCTTCCAGCTTGTGGCTGCTTGCATCTGGAAGAAATCCTGTTCCGTTTGGGATTGTCGGTGGCAGAGGCCTGGTGCCCGGCAGAGGGAGTTGGGCACAAATGATGATGATGACCTGTTTCCAGGGGTAAGTAAAGTCAGCTGCCCAGGTGCCTGATGTCAGTTTGTAGTAGGCATTTGGCTTTTCAAGGGAAACTAGTCTTCCAGTTTGTGGCAGCTTGCATCGCGAAGAAATCCTGTTCCGTTCGGGATTGTAGGTGGCCGAGGCCAGGTGCCCGGCAGAGGGAGTTGGGCACAAAGGATGGCCTGTTTCCAGGGGTAAGTAAAGTCAGCTGCCCAGGTGCCTGATGTCAGTTTGTAGGAGGCCTTTGGCCCTCCAAGGGAAGCCAGGCTTCCAGCTTGTGGCAGCTTGCATCTGGAAGAAATCCTGTTCCGTTCGGGATTGTAGGTGGCCGGAGCCGGGTGCCCTGCTGAGGAAGTAGAGAAAAAATGATGGCCTGTTTCCAGGGGTAAGTAAAGTCAGCTGCCCAGGTGCCTGATGTCAGTTTGCAGGTGGCTAATGTTCCTCCATGGGAAGCCAGGCTTCCAGCTTGTGGCTGCTTGCATCTGGAAATAATCCTGTTCCGTTCGGGATTGTATGTGGCCGAGGCCTGGTGCCCGGCAGAGGGAGTTGGGCACAAAGGATGGCCTGCTTCCAAAGGTTAGTAAAGTCAGCTGCCCAGGTGCCTTGAATCAGTTTGTAGCAGGCCTTTGGCCCTCCATGGGAAGCCAGGCTTCCAGCTTGTGGCAGCTTGCATCTTGAAGAAATCCTCTTCCGTTTGGGATTGTAGGTGGCCGAGGCCTGGTGCCCTGCTGCAGGAGTTGGGCACAAATGATGGCCTGTTTCCAGGGGTAAGTAAAGTCAGCTGCCCAGGTGCCTGATGTCAGTTTGTAGGAGGCCTTTGGCCCTCCATGGGAAGGCAGGCTTCCAGCTTGTGGCAGCTTGCATCTGGAAGAAATCCTGTTCCGTTTGGGATCGTAGGTGACCGAGGCCTGGTGCCCGGCTGTGGGAGTTGGGCACAAATGATGGCCTGTTTCCAGGGGTAAGTAAAGTCAGCTGCCCAGGTGCCTGATGTCTGTTTGTAGCAGGCCTTTGGCTCTCCAAGTGATGCTAGTCTTCCTGTTCAATGCAGCTTCCATCTGGAAAAAATCCTATTCCGTTCAAGATTGTAGGTTCCCGAAGCCGGGTGCCCAGCAGAGGGAGTTGGGCACAAAGGATGGCCTGTTTCCAGGGGTAAGTAAAGTCAGCTGCCCAGGTGCCTGATGTCAGTTTGTAGGAGGCCTTTGGCCGTCCAAGGGAAGCCAGTCTTCCAGTTTGTGGCAGCTTGCATCTGTAAGAAATCCTGTCCATTCGGGATTATAGGTGGCCGAGGCCTGGTGCCCGACAGAGGGAGTTGGGCACAAAGATGGCCTGTTTCCAGGGGTAAGTAAAGTCAGCTGCCCAGGTGCCTGATGTCAGTTTGTAGGAGGCCTTTGGCCCTCCAAGGGAAGCTAGTCTTCCAGTTTGTGGCAGCTTGCATCTTGAAGAAATGCTGTTCTGCTCATGATTGTAGGTGGCCGAGGCCAGGTGCCCGGCAGAGGGAGTTGGGCACAAATGATGGCCTGTTTCCAGGGGTAAGTAAAGTCAGCTGCCCAGGTGCCTGATGTCAGTTTGTAGCAGGCCTTTGGCCCTCCATGGGAAGCCAGGCTTCCAGCTTGTGGCAGCTTGCATCTGGAAGAAATCCTGTTCCGTTCGGGATTGTAGGTGGCCGAGGCCAGGTGCCCAGCAGAGGGAGTTTGGCACAAATGATGGCCTGTTTCCAGGGGTAAGTAAAGTCAGCTGCCCAGGTGCCTGATGTCAGTTTGTAGGAGGCCTTTGGCCCTCCATGGGAAGCCAGGCTTCCAGCTTGTGGCAGCTTGCATCTGGAAGAAATCCTGTTCCGTTTGGGATTGTAGGTGGCGGAGGCCTGGTGCCCGGCAGAGGGAGTTGGGCACAAATGATGGCCTGTTTCCAGGGGTAAGTAAAGTCAGCTGCCCAAGTGCCTGATGTCAGTTTGTAGGAGGACTTTGGCCCTTCAAGGGAAACTAGTCTTCCAGTTTGTGGCTGCTTGCATCTGGAAGAAATCCTGTTCCATTCGGGATTGTAGGTGGCCGAGGCCAGGTGCCCGGCAGAGGGAGTTGGGCACAAATGATGGCCTGTTTCCAGGGGTTAGTAAAGTCAGCTGCCCAGGTGCCTGATGTCAGTTTGTAGGAGGCCTTTGACCCTCCAAGAGCAGCCAGGCTTCCAGCTTGTGGCAGCTTTCATCTGGAAGAAATCCTGTTCTGTTTGGGATTGTAGGTGGCCGAGGCCTGCTGCCCGGCAGAGGGAGTTGGGCACAAATGATGGCCTGTTTCCAGGGGTAAGTAAAGTCAGCTGCCCAGGTGCCTGATGTCAGTTTGTAGGAGGACTTTGGCCCTTCAAGGGAAACTAGTCTTCCAGTTTGTGGCAGCTTGCATCTGGAAGAAATCCTGTTCCATTCGGGATTGTAGGTGGCCGAGGCCAGGTGCCCGGCAGAGGGAGTTGGGCACAAATGATGGCCTGTTTCCAGGGGTAAGTAAAGTCAACTGCCCAGGTGCCTGATGTCAGTTTGTAGGAGGCCTTTAACCCTCCAAGAGCAGCCAGGCTTCCAGCTTGTGGCAGCTTGCATCTGGAAGAAATCCTGTTCCGTTTGGGATCGTAGGTGGCCGAGGCCTGGTGTCCGGCTAAAGGAGTTGGGAACAAAGGATGGCCTGTTTCCAGGGTTAAGTAAAGTTAGCTGCCCAGGTGCTTTGTGTCAGTTTGTAGGAGGCCTTTGGCCATCCAAGGGAAGCTAGTCTTCCAGTTTGTGGCTGCTTGCATCTGGAAGAAATCCTGTTCTATTTGGGAATGTAGGTGGCCGAGGCCTGCTGCCCGGCAGAGGGAGTTGGGCACAAAGGATGGCCTGTTTCCAGAGGTAAGTAAAGTCAGCTGCCCAGGTGCCTGATGTCAGTTTGTAGGAGGACTTTGGCCCTCCAAGGGAAGCTAGTCTTCCAGTTTGTGGCAGCTTGCATCTGGAAGAAATGCTGTTCTGCTCGGGATTGTAGGTGGCCGAGGCCACGTGCCTGGCAGAGGGAGTTGGGCACAAATGATGGCCTGTTTCCAGGGGTAAGTAAAGTCAGCTGCCCAGGTGCCTGATGTCAGTTTGTAGGAGGCCTTTGGCCCTCCAAGGGAAGCCAGGCTTCCAGCTTGTGGCTGCTTGCATCTGGAAGAAATCCTGTTCCGTTTGGGATTGTCGGTGGCAGAGGCCTGGTGCCCGGCAGAGGGAGTTGGGCACAAATGATGATGATGACCTGTTTCCAGGGGTAAGTAAAGTCAGCTGCCCAGGTGCCTGATGTCAGTTTGTAGTAGGCATTTGGCTTTTCAAGGGAAACTAGTCTTCCAGTTTGTGGCAGCTTGCATCGCGAAGAAATCCTGTTCCGTTCGGGATTGTAGGTGGCCGAGGCCAGGTGCCCGGCAGAGGGAGTTGGGCACAAAGGATGGCCTGTTTCCAGGGGTAAGTAAAGTCAGCTGCCCAGGTGCCTGATGTCAGTTTGTAGGAGGCCTTTGGCCCTCCAAGGGAAGCCAGGCTTCCAGCTTGTGGCAGCTTGCATCTGGAAGAAATCCTGTTCCGTTCGGGATTGTAGGTGGCCGGAGCCGGGTGCCCTGCTGAGGAAGTAGAGAACAAATGATGGCCTGTTTCCAGGGGTAAGTAAAGTCAGCTGCCCAGGTGCCTGATGTCAGTTTGCAGGTGGCTAATGTTCCTCCATGGGAAGCCAGGCTTCCAGCTTGTGGCTGCTTGCATCTGGAAATAATCCTGTTCCGTTCGGGATTGTAGGTGGCCGAGGCCTGGTGCCCGGCAGAGGGAGTTGGGCACAAAGGATGGCCTGCTTCCAAAGGTTAGTAAAGTCAGCTGCCCAGGTGCCTTGAATCAGTTTGTAGCAGGCCTTTGGCCCTCCATGGGAAGCCAGGCTTCCAGCTTGTGGCAGCTTGCATCTTGAAGAAATCCTCTTCCGTTTGGGATTGTAGGTGGCCGAGGCCTGGTGCCCTGCTGCAGGAGTTGGGCACAAATGATGGCCTGTTTCCAGGGGTAAGTAAAGTCAGCTGCCCAGGTGCCTGATGTCAGTTTGTAGGAGGCCTTTGGCCCTCCATGGGAAGGCAGGCTTCCAGCTTGTGGCAGCTTGCATCTGGAAGAAATCCTGTTCCGTTTGGGATCGTAGGTGACCGAGGCCTGGTGCCCGGCTGTGGGAGTTGGGCACAAATTATGGCCTGTTTCCAGGGGTAAGTAAAGTCAGCTGCCCAGGTGCCTGATGTCTGTTTGTAGCAGGCCTTTGGCTCTCCAAGTGATGCTAGTCTTCCTGTTCAATGCAGCTTCCATCTGGAAAAAATCCTATTCCGTTCAAGATTGTAGGTTCCCGAAGCCGGGTGCCCAGCAGAGGGAGTTGGGCACAAAGGATGGCCTGTTTCCAGGGGTAAGTAAAGTCAGCTGTCCAGGTGCCTTATGTCAGTTTGTAGGAGGCCTTTGGCCCTCCAAGGGAAGCCAGTGTTCCAGTTTGTGGCAGCTTGCATCTTGAAGAAATCCTGTTCCGTTCGGGATTGTAGGTGGCCGAGGCCTGGTGCCCGGCAGAGGGAGTTGGGCACAAATGATGGCCTGTTTCCAGGGGTAAGTAAAGTCAGCTGCCCAGGTGCCTGATGTCAGTTTGTAGGAGGCCTTTGGCCCTTCAAGGGAAACTAGTCTTCCAGTTTGTGGCAGCTTGCATCTGGAAGAAATCCTGTTCCATTCGGGATTGTAGGTGGCCGAGGCCAGGTGCCCGGCAGAGGGAGTTGGACACAAATGATGGCCTGTTTCCAGGGGTAAGTAAAGTCAGCTACCCAGGTGCCTGATGTCAGTTTGTAGGAGGCCTTTGGCCCTCCAAGAGCTGCCAGTCTTCCAGCTTGTGGTAGCTTGCGTCTTGAAGAAATCCTGTTCCGTTTGGGATCGTAGGTGGCCGAGGCCAGGTGCCCGGCAGAGGAGTTGGGAACAAAGGATGGCCTGTTTCCAGGGGTAAGTAAAGTCAGCTGCCCAGGTGCCTGATGTCAGTTTGTAGGAGGCCTTTGGCCCTCCAAGGCAAGCAAGTCTTCCAGATTGTGGCAGCTTGCATCGCGAAGAAATCCTGTTCCGTTCGGAATTGTAGGTGTCCGAGGCCAGGTGCCCGGCAGAAAGAGTTGAGCACAAATGATGGCCTGTTTCCAGGGGTAAGTAAAGTCAGCTGCCCAGGTGCCTGATGTCAGTTTGTAGGAGGCCTTTGGCCCTCCAAGGCAAGCAAGTCTTCCAGATTGTGGCAGCTTGCATCGCGAAGAAATCCTGTTCCGTTCGGAATTGTAGGTGTCCGAGGCCAGGTGCCCGGCAGAAAGAGTTAGGCTCAAATGATGGCCTGTTTCCAGGGGTAAGTAAAGTCAGCTGCCCAGGTGCCTGATGTCAGTTTGTAGGAGGCCTTTGTCCCTCCAAGGGAAGCTAGTCTTCCAGTTTGTGGCAGCTTGCATCTTGAAGAAATGCCGTTCTGCTCATGATTGTAGGTGGCCGAGGCCAGGTGCCCGGCAGAGGGAGTTGGGCACAAATGATGGCCTCTTTCCAGGGCTAAGTAAAGTCAGCTGCCCAGGTGCCTGATGTCAGTTTGTAGCAGGCCTTTGGCCCTCCATGGGAAGCCAGGCTTCCAGCTTGTGGCAGCTTGCATCTGGAAGAAATCCTGTTCCGTTCGGGATTGTAGGTGGCCGAGGCCAGGTGCCCAGCAGAGGGAGTTTGGCACAAATGATGGCCTGTTTCCAGGGGTAAGTAAAGTCAGCTGCCCAGGTGCCTGATGTCAGTTTGTAGGAGGCCTTTGGCCCTCCATGGGAAGCCAGGCTTCCAGCTTGTGGCAGCTTGCATCTGGAAGAAATCCTGTTCCGTTTGGGATTGTAGGTGGCGGAGGCCTGGTGCCCGGCAGAGGGAGTTGGGCACAAATGATGGCCTGTTTCCAGGGGTAAGTAAAGTCAGCTGCCCAGGTGCCTGATGTCAGTTTGTAGGAGGACTTTGGCCCTTCAAGGGAAACTAGTCTTCCAGTTTGTGGCAGCTTGCATCTGGAAGAAATCCTGTTCCATTCGGGATTGTAGGTGGCCGAGGCCAGGTGCCCGGCAGAGGGAGTTGGGCACAAATGATGGCCTGTTTCCAGGGGTTAGTAAAGTCAGCTGCCCAGGTGCCTGATGTCAGTTTGTAGG